>NC_134687.1:299017404-299317404 GCF_050947455.1 Rhinoderma darwinii | reverse complement strand
TGTCACCACATTATAAGTGCCCTGTCTCCTACATAAGGAGATCGGCGCTGTAATGTAGGTGACAGTAATGCTTTTTATTTAAAAAAACGATATTTTTTCACAAAGTTAAGAGCGATTTAAGTTTATGCTAATGAGCTTTCTTAATGCCCAAGTGGGCGTACTTTTACTTTCGACCAAGTGGGCGTTGTACAGAGGAGTGCATGACGCTGACCAATCGGCATCATGCACTCCTCTCCATTCATTTACACTGCACTAGCGATATAGATATATCACTATGTGCAGCCTCATACACAAACCCTAACATTACTACAGTGTCCTGATAATGAATATACATCACTACCAGCCTGGACGTCATGTGTACTCAGAATCCTGACACTTCTGAATCTTTTTTGTGAGATTCCAGCAACGGATACGAAATCTCGCGAGATCTCGGAGCTAAACGAGATTTGGTGTCACTTGCCGGAATCTCACAAAAAAAGATTCAGAAGTGTCAGGATTCTGAGTACACATGACGTCCAGGCTGGATGGTCATGTATATTCATTATCAGGACACTGCAGTAATGTTAGTGTTTGTGTATGTAGCTGCACATAACGATATAACTATATCGCTAGTGCAGTGTAAATGAATGGAGAGGAGTGCATGATGCTGATTGGTCAGCGTCATGCACTCCTCTGTACAACGCCCACTTGGTCGAAAGTAAAAGTACGCCCACTTGGGCATTAAGAAAGCTCATTAGCATAAACTTAAATCGCTCCTAACTTTGTGAAAAAATATTGTTTTTTTAAATAAAAAGCATTACTGTCACCTACATTACAGCGCCCATCTCATTATATAGGAGACAGGGCACTTATAATGTGGTGACAGAGTCTCTTTAAGTCAATGTGTGCGTGAAAATCACAGACAGCACACGGACGTACATGCGTGTGATGTCCGTGATTCACGCAACAGTTGCTAAAGAAATGATGAGAAAAAGAAAACCACCTCCTTCAGTTTATTTTGCGGACGTAAAAAACGCGTGACGTACGTGCGTAAAAACCGCAGACACGCACCGTACACGGATGTCACACGGAACTGCAACGCAGGAAAAATGCTGCATTTTTTACGCACGCAAAATGGACACACATGTGAATAAGGCCTAAGTGTAGTAGGGTAGTAGAAAAAAAACAGAGCCAACTATTAGGACAACCACGCCGCTCATTTTGAGTAACTGAATCATTCATTGAAAGGGGCTTGTTCAAAATAATAGCAGTAAAGGGGTTAAATTGGTGAAGTCATTCATTCTGTGGAATAACAGGTGTCAATTTTGGCCCTTATTTAAGGTAGTAGGGCGGCACATATTGGTAATAGTGCATTTCCTGCTGAAATACTTTGAAAAATGGGTCATTCCAGACATTGTTCTGATGAAAAACGGACTTTGGTTAAAAAGTTGATTGGAGAGGGAAAAACATATAGAGAAGTGCAGCAAATTATAGGCTGCTCAGCTGAAATGATCTCAAATGCCTTGAAGTGGCAACTACAACCTGAAAGACGCGGAAGGAAGCGAGTTACTACTGTTCAAATGGATCGAAGAATAGTCAAAATGGCAGAGGCTCAGCTAGTGATCGCCACCAGATAGATCACAGAAGATCTGAAGTTACCAGTGAGTATTGCTACAATCAGAAGATTAATAAGTGAAGCCAAGTTACCAGCAAGAACTCCCCGCAAAGTCCCGTTTTTGAAAAAAAAGACATGACCTGAATAGGTTAAAATATGGCCAGGAACACATCGACTGGCCCAAAGAGAAATGGCGCAACATTTTGTGGACTGATGAAAGCAAAATGGTTTGTTTTATAGTATAGTGGCTGCAGAAGCGGTGCACTTTCTTAAACTCACTGCTTTTTTATTATTTTTTTAACACTACTATATATTAGAATTAAACCTCATTCACTTAGAGGATAAAAAAAAAAATCTGCTGCCGATTTTTAAAACCGCAGCATGCCCTATTAGTTTTGGATTTCTGCTGTGAATCTTACCTATGCATGTAACACAGAGCTGCCAGGCAGCCGTAAACTGCCTCAAGAAGCTAGTGCCTGTAAAAGTTTTTCCCTGGCAATATTAATTGCTGATGAAAACCATTAACCCCTTCACAACAACCATACGGCTATATACGTTCCAACTTGCGATGCCCCATGCAGTTGTCACGTATATAAACATTGACACGCTGGAACAGTATTAACTCCTTAACGCCGAAGGACGGATATATCCGTCCTCAGCAGCTGCTAGTTCGCGCAGGAGGACGGATATATCCGTCCTGTGATGGCGCGGGTACTGAGACTGTACCCACGCGATCAGCGGCAGGAGCACGGCTGTTATACACAGCCTGGCTCCTGCTGCAACTGCCGGAATAGAAGCGCGCTTCGATTCCGGCAGTTTAACCCATTAAATGCCACTGTCAATAGTGACAGCGGCATCTAATGTGTTTGACAGAGGGAGGGAGCTCCCTCTGTCACCCGATCGGCGCCCCCGCAAACAAATCGTGGGTCGCCGTCGGGTTTCCATGACAGCCGGGGGTCTAACAAAGACCCCCAGGTCTGTCTTCCGCAACTGCCTGTTAGACGATGCCGGAGGCATGACCTAACAGGTTGCCTGTCAGTTTTACACTGACAGGCAATAATGCTTTGGTATACGAAGTATACCAAAGCATTATATATGCGATCGGCACATCGCATAGTGTAGTCCCCTGGTGGGACTTAAAAAAAAAAATGTCAATCAGTTAAATAAAGTTTGTAGAAAAAAAAAAAAAATAATTACAGTCAAAATCAAATAACTTTTATTCAGTAAAAGGCCTCATTTACACGAGTGTAATATACGCGCGTGCGACGCGCGTGCTTTTCACGCGTGTCGTACGCACCTATATTACTCTATGGGGCAGTGCAGACGATGCGTGAATTTTGCGCTGCGCGAGTGCGTGGCGTAAAACTCACGACATGTTCTATAATCGTGCGTTTTTCGCGCATCACGCACCCATTGAAGTCAATGGGTGCGTGAAAACCACGCATGCCGCACGGAAGCACTTCCATGCGAACTGCGTGATTCGCGCAAGAGCTGTCAAACTGAATGTAAACAGAAAAGCACCACGTGCTTTTCTGTTTACAAACATCCGAACGGAGTGTCTTAGACATGAGCGAACCGAACTTTACCGGGTTCTGCCGAACTCGTTTTGACCGAACCCGGCAGGAGACAGTAACTGTGCAGGGTGCTGAAAGAGTTAAACTGGTTCAGCACCCTGGACAGTGACTTCCGATTCCAATATACGTGAACGTGTCAAAAAAAATAAAAGTTCTGACTTACCGATAACTCCCGGCTTCTTCCTCCAGTCTGACCTCCCGGGATGACAATTCAGTCCAAGTGACAGCTGCAGCCAATCACAAGCCAAGCACAGGCTGCAGCGGTCACATGGACTGCCGCGTCATCCAGGGAGGTTGGGCCAGATGTCAAGAGAGGCGCGTCACCAAGGACGCGTCACCAAGGACGCGTCACCAAGGCAACGGCCGGGAAGTTCTCGGTAAGTACGAACCTCTTTTTTTTTAAACAGGTTACGCGATATGGTGATCGGAATGCACTGTCGAGGGTGCTGAAAGAGTTACTGCCGATCAGTTAACTCTTTCAGCACCATGGACAGTGACTGACGTCCACTAGCCTCATCTCTATGATGGCGGCTGCGCGAAAATCACGCAGCCGCGCATCATACACGGATGACACACGGAGCTGTCAAGTGCCTTTTGCGCACGCAAAACGCTGCTTTTTTTGCGCGCGCAAAACGCACACGCTCGTGTAAATGAGGCCAAAGTGTCAAAACAAATAACACATACACATATATGGTATCCCCGCGATCGTAACAACTTGACCAATAAAATGAACACATTAATTAAACCGCCGGATGAACAGCGTCCAAAAAACCGCAAATAACAACGGCAAAATTCTCTCTTTTCTCCCATTCCCCCCATAAAAAATAAAATAAAAAGTTAATCTATAAGTCCTATGTACCCCAAAATAGTACTAATAAAAACTACACATTGGCCCGCAAAAATCAAGCCCACATACGGCCACATCGACGGAAAAATAAAAAAATTACGTCTCTTGGAATGCGGCGATGCAAAAACAAGTAATTTTTTTCTAAAAGGGTTTTTATTGCGCAAACGTAGAAAAAACATATAAAACCTTTACATATTTGGTATCCCCGTAATCGTGCCGACCCATAGAATAAAGTTAACATGTTATTTACGCTGCATAGTAAACGGCGTAAATTTATAACGTGAAAATTAATGCTGGAATAGCTGCTTATTTTCAATTCTCTCCTAAAATAAAGTTAATAAAAGTTAATCAATATATTGTAAGCATCTAAAAATGGTGCAATTACAAAATACAACTGGTCCCGCAAAAAACAAGCCCTTTATACGGCTATGTCGACGGAATAAAAAAAAAGTTACGACTCTTGGAATGCGACCGTGAAAAAAACAAAAAATAATCCTTGGTCATTAACGTGCAAAATGGCCCGGTCATTAAGGGGTTAAACGTGTGCAGTGCTGCTTCATTCTGGGGGTATGTTCACACGCTTAACAAAATATGGCTGAAAATACGGAGCTGTTTTCAAGGGCAAACAGCTCCTGTTTTCAGCCGTTTTTTAAGCAACTCGCGTTTTTTACGGCCATTTTTGGAGCTGTTTTTCAATTGAGTCAATGAAAAATGGCTCCAAAAACGGCTCAAGAAGTGACATGTACTTCTTTTTACGGGGTGTCTTATTACGTGCCGTTATTTGAAAATGAGGCGTAAATTAACACTGTCGGAACAGAATGCCCTATTTCCCATTGAAATCAATGGGCAGATGTTTTTAAGAGTTCTGGTTTGGATTTTTTCAGCCGTTTTTTGGGACGATTACGGCCCGAAAAACAGCTGAAAATAGCCCGTATGAACATATCAACAAAAATTGTTTGAAAATACGGAGCTGTTTTTAAGGGAAAACAGCCCCCGATTTTGAGCCGTTTTTTGAAGCAACTAGCGTTTTTTGCATCGTTTTTAGAGCTGTTTTTCTATTGAGTCAATGAAAAATGGCTCCAAAAACTGCTCAAGAAGTGACATGCACTTCATTTTACGAGTTTTTTTTTACGCGGGCCGTTTTTAAAAACGGCCACGTAAAAAACGCCCCATGGGAACGGAACGCCGTTTTTCCAATTGACATCAATGGACAGATGTTTGGAGGCTTTCAGCCGCTGCATTTTTAGCCGTTTTTCGGGGCGTTTACGGCCCGAAAAACAGCTGAAAATAGCCCGTGTGAACATATCAACAAAAATTGGCTGAAAATACGGAGCTGTTTTTAAGGGAAAACAGTCCCCGATTTTGAGCCGTTTTTTGAAGCAACTAGCGCTTTTTGCATCGTTTTTAGAGCTGTTTTTCTATTGCGTCAATGAAAAATGGCTCCAAAAACTGCTCAAGAAGTGACATGCACTTCATTTTACGAGGTTATTTTTTGCACGGGCCGTTTTTAAAAACGGCCACGTAAAGAACGCCCCATGGGAACGGCACGCCGTTTTTCCAATTGACATCAATGGGCAGATGTTTGGAGGCTTTCAGCTGCTGCATTTTTAGCCGTTTATATGTCCGAAATATGGCTGAAAATAGCCCGTGTTAACATACCCTTAGTAGCACTGCACTTTCATGTCTGCCAGGGCTTTGAGATGCCCGGAATATACCCCAGTGTAGATCACGCCACATACAACGACCTAGTAGATAGCGACACCTAAGCTCCCCCTAGGAGCAGAATCCCTGGCCAGAGTGTTGCTGACGCACCTGCTGGGAATTCCGCTTCTAGAGGGCGTTCCTGACATCATTGTCCATATATGGACAGAGACATAAGGAGCTCCCTCTAGGAGCAGAACCCCCGGCCAGAACGCTCTGACCAGGGATCCCGCTCCTAGAGGGAGCTTAGGTGGCGCCATTTACAGGAGGGATGGGTGCTATCTGCAAGGGGGTATGGTGCTATCTACATGGGCACTGCGGCACTACCTACAGGGGACACAGTGGCACTATCTTCAGTGGGAACAGTGGCACTATGTGGGCACTATTTACAGTGGGAACTATGGCACTATGTGAGCACAGGCACTTTCTACATGGGCTCAGTGGTGTTTTCAGAGGGTTGGGACAAAAAAAAAAAAGCCTAATAAATAAAATTCATCCATCTTTGTTTTTTTAACTGCCATGAAAAACGGATGGCAAATGACGGTTAAAAAAGGTCAGACGGCTGGGAAACGGATTCAAATTTTGAGACACAGTGATGCATAACAGCAATTTGATAAATTTTTAACCCTTTCAAGACCGAGATCATTTTGGCCTTCAGGACCAGCCCCATTTTTTCATATCTGACATGTGTTACTTTATGTGGTAATAACTCCGGAATGCTTTTGCCTATCCAAGCGATTCTGAGAATGTTTTCTCGTGACATATTGTACTTTATATTAGTGGAAAAATTTGGTCAATAAATTCATTGCTTATTTGTGAAAAACACCAAAATGTTGAGAAAATTGGCAAAAATTATGATTTTTCTAATTTTAAATGTATCTGCTTGTAAAACAGATAGTAATAGCACATAAAATAGTTACTATTTCACATATTCCATATGTCTACTTTATATTTGCATCGTTTTTTGAACATTATTTAATTTTTCTAGGACGTTACAAGGCTTAGTACTTTACCAGCAATTTCTCACATTTTCAAGAAAATTTCAAAAGGCGATTTTTACAGGGACCAGTTCAGTTCTAAAGTGGCTTTGAGGGCCTTATGTACTAGATAGACCCCATAAATCACCCCATATTAAAAACTGCACCCCTCAAAGTATTCAAAACAACATTCAGAAAGTTTCTTAACCCTTTAGGCGTTTCACAGGAATTAAAGCAATGTAGAGGGGAAATTGACAATTTTTATTTTTTTTGCTGGAATTCATTTGTAATACATTTTTTTCTGTAACACAGAAGGTTTTACCAGAGAAACGCAACACAATATTTATTGCCCAGATTCTGCAGTTTTTAGAAATATCTCACATGTGGCCCTAGTGTGATAATGGACTGAAATACTGGCCTCAGAAGCATAGGAGCACCTAGTCGATTTTGTGGCCTCCTCTTTTTTTAGAATATACCCCCAAAAGTTACACGGTTTTGGAAACTACACCGCTCAAGGAATTTATCTAGGGGTATAGTTAGCATCTTGACCCCACAGGTCTTCTGCTATATTTATTGGAGTTTGCCTGTGAAAGTGAAAATCGACTTTTTTTCTGAAAAAATATTTAAAAAAAAAAATATTTGCAAGGAATAAAGAATAAAAAGCACCCCAAAACTTGTAAAGCTACTCCTGATTACAGCAATACCCCATATGTGGTACTAAACTGCTGTTTGGAGAGCTCAGAAGGGAAGGAGCGCCATTTGGATTTTGAAGCGCAGATTTAGCTGGATTGGTTTTCAGTGCCATGTCGCGTTTGCAACGCCCTGGAGGGAGCAAAATGGTTGAAACCCCCCAAAAGTGACCCCAGTTTGTAGACTACAATTTTTCTAGGGGTATAGTTAGCATTTTGACCCCACAGTTTTTTTGCTGAATTTAGTGGAAATAGGCCGTGAAATGTTTAATTTTTACAATGAATAAAGGAGAAAAGTAACCACAAAATTTGTAAAGCAATTTGTCCTGATTACAGCAATACGCCATATGTGGTAATAAACTGCTGTTTGGACCCACGGCAGGACTCAGAATGGAAGGAACAATATTTGGCTTTTGGAGCTCAAATTTAGCTGGAATGGTTTTCGGGTGTCATGTCACATTTGCAAAAGCCCCTGAGGTAACAAAACAGTGGAAACCTCCCAAAAGTCCCTTTAGGGGACTGGAACGAGCGATCATTAGGTCGCTGGTACAATACACTGCAGTACTAATGTATTGCAGTATAATATAATTTTTACAGGCTCCTGTAACAGCGCGATCGCTGTTCCTGTCCATTAGTCCCGGGTGTCAGCTGTAATACACAGCGGACACCTGCAGAATATGGCGCGAGCGCAGCGCATGAGCCCGCTCCATATATAACTCGCCGCACCACGACATGCTATTAAGTCATGGTGCGCAAAGGCGTTAATGCGCAGCGGATGGTGCAAAGTGAAAATTAAAATTTTCCACTGATATGCCATTTTAATGCACAATATGTTGTGCCCAGTTTGTGCCACTGTAGACAAATACCTCATACAATGTTGAGCGGGTTCTCCCGGATATAAAATATCATATATGTGGACGTAAGCTGGTGTTTGGGCACACTGTGGGGCTCAGAAGGGAGGGAGCGCCATTTGGCTTTTGGAGCGCAGAGTTTGCTTGGTAACTGTTCTGTTTGGGGTTTTGCTGGTATTTCAGTTTATGATGTGGGGGTATGTGTAAATTTGGCAGAGTACATCAGGGCATAATAAGAGGGTATAATAATTCGGTAAATAAATAATAATCCGCAGATATGTGGCCAATGTCGCACTGATAAATGGCGCCCGATCTTATCAGCTTTTGGACACTGCACAATTTCTGTCGCTATATTCTGAGAGCCAGAATTTTTTTTATTTTGCCTTCACCGGAGCTGTTTGAGGGCTTATTTGTTGCGGGACAATCTGTAGTTTTCATTGGTACCATTTTAGGGTACATGTGATTTTTTTAGCAGTTTTTATTAGATTTTTTTGGCAAGCAAAGTGACAAAAAAACAAATTCTGACAATGTTTTTTTTTCTTGTTTTTTTTTACACTTTTCATCGTGCGCTATAAATGACATTTTACTTTATTCTGCGGGTCGATACGATCACGGCGACACCAGATGTATATAGTTTGTTTATGTTTTGTGGCATTTGCGCAATAAAATCACTTTTCGATAAAATTATTTATTTTTTGTGTCACCATATTCTGAGAGCCATAACTTTTTTATTTTTCAGTTAAAAAAAAAGCTGTGTAAGGGCAGAGGCGTAGCTAGGTTCTCCAGCACCCGGGGCAAAGATTCAGTTTGGCGCCCCCCCCCCCCCACCTCTTTCCCGACATCTCCTTCCCCCTCGCCGTGTTTGTTTTCTCTACCAATCGACGTGTCATTGCTTTTTATGTAACGCGAGCATAAAAACATTTGTACATTTTACAAGCAATATGGTTCTATACACAACACCAGAACCAAGCTCAATACATATATACAGCACCAGAACAAAGCTCATTACATATATACTACACCAGCACAAATACAGCTCAATTTAGTGCAACCCCTGCCGTGTAGGTGTGTACGGCGTAAAACTACAGCTCCCAGCATGGCACGAACAATGGTGAGGATATACTGAGAGATGCTTTTTCACAAAATAAAAATCATATCATAATCATTCCACCCATCATCTCGCTGCAGATCATACAGTGACTACATTACTGATTAGAGGCAGAATAAACATTTACATTAAGTGACTCACCGGTGACGTCTCAGATTCTTGTTATTTTTCTCCATCCGATCCAGACCTCTATGACTTCTCCCGGTCACAGCCCATTTCTGCAGTTTGCCGCTCACATGTCTTCAGCTTCTCACTTTACCAACATTTCTGCACCTATAAATAAATATAAAGTTATCATTATACCACACACTACGCCCCTAAATATAATAGCGCCATACACTGCACCTCTAATTATAATAGCACCATACACCGTGTCCCACACACACACACTGTGCCCCCTGTAGATAGTGCCTGCCATAGAGCCCCCTGTAGATAGTGCCCCCATATAGCCCACCCCTGTATATAGTGTCCTACAAATAACTCCCCCTATATGTGGGCTATATCTACAGGGGGCTATATACAGGGGTGGGCTTTCTGTGGAGCACTATAGGGGGAGCTATTTGTGGGATACTATATACAGGGGTGGGCTATATCTACAGGGGGGCTATATACAGGGGCGGGCTATATCTACAGGGGGACTATATCTACAGGGGGACTATATCTTCAGGGGGACTATATAAAGGGGTGGGCTATGTACAGGGGGGGGACCATATCTACAGGGGTGGGCTATATCTACAGGGGGGCTATATCTACAGGGGGGCTATATCTACAGGGGCGGACTATATCTACAGGGGGACTATATCTACAGGGGGACTATATCTTCAGGGGGACTATATACAGGGGTGGGCTGTCTACAGGGGGGGACCATATCTACAGGGGTGGGCCATATCTACAGGGGTGGGCTATATCTACAGGGGGGCTATATCTACAGGGGGGCTATATCTACAGGGGCCCGGTCATTCATTGCTTCTAATTGTACCTGTGTCCTTGCGACACAGGTACAATTATAGTGCAGGAGGAGGTGGCGCTGGCGCCCCCCTCTAAGCTGCGCCCGGGGCACATGCCCCGCCTGCCCCCCTAGCTACGCCCCTGGTAAGGGCTTGTTTTTTGTGGGACGGGTTGTCGTTTTTATTGGTACTATTTTAGGGTACATGCAACTTTTTGATCACTTTTTATTCTATATTTTTTGGAGGGTTGATGACCAAAAAAATAGTGATTCTCACATTGTTTTTTAATTATTTTTTTTGCGCTGTTCACCGTGCGGGAAAAATAATATTATAGTTTTATAGTTTGGGTCGTTACGAACGCGGTGATACCAAATATGTGTACTTTTTTTAACATTTTCATTTTTTTCCTATAATAAAAGACTTATTATAGGAAAAAAAGCTTTTTTTGTTTTTGTAACTTTTATAACTTGTTTTTACACTTTTATAAAACATTTTTATTACTTTATTTTTTACTTTTTACTTGAAGACCTGCAGCACTGATCGCTGCTATAATACATTACACTACCTAGGTAGTGTAACGTATTATAAACTGTCAGTGTGACGCTGAGAGTCACACTGACAGGAAGCTTCTGAGGACCGGACTCTGGCTGGTTCTCATAGGCTTCTGTGCATGGCAGACCCGGGGGCCGTTGTATGGCCTCCGGTTCTGCCTTATAACCTACTGCAGCACCCGCAATCGGTCCCTGGGAAAGTTTGTTGTAGCAACAAACTTTCCAGTTTGTTGTAGTAACAAACTTTCCAGTTCGTTGCTACAACAAACTTTCCCTGCGATCACATGACCGGGACCTGAACCAATTAGGTCCCGGTCATGTCTCCGGGACCAGAGGCAGGGGATAACAGCGCGATCCGGGTGTCAGCGCTACTCTGAGACACCCGGATCGCGCTTTTAACACCCACCGTGAATTCACGTCGGCGCTGCACATAGCCCAGCAAGCGCCGACGTGAATTTACTGTGGGCGGTCGGGAAGCGGTTAACAGGCTTTTTTTTCACATCACGTGAATATAACCTTATAGCCCTCTTCTCTCCCCTCACAGCGATCCAGGCTGGCAAAGAGAGAAGACGACTAATTGTTACAGAGTAAGCAACAGTGTGTATAATATAAATTTTTTGTGATTTGTCTGCTCATATTAAAAATAAAAAACATGGAATTTAACTAATCTAGAAAATGAAATCCTCATAAGTCTTGCAAAAAACAAAACAAAGTAAAAGTAGTTGTGATATTCAAAGCGGTTTCAAAGATATTATCGTTAAAGAAACTGAAAATATCAGAAATGGAAAATTTGATGGGACACGGGCATCAATGACACTTGGTCATGAAGGCGTTAAGTAACTGCAGTCAATGTTTTCTCACCTCACCTTTTAAATTCCCCTGCTGCTCCAGCGCTGAAATTCATGTGATTGCTGCAGCTAATCGAGGCCTGTGTGTAATGATGGGGGTAGGGAAACAGACAAGTGAGCCCTAATCTACCCGCCACTCAGTCCCTGCCTACTTGCAACGACCCGCCCTAGGCGACGGGGTACAACTGGGCGACGGTCCCTACGCTCAGTAAGTGCACGACAGACAAACAGACAAGGGTACACAAAGCTAAGGGAAATGGGGCAGTTGCCCACGGCAACACCGTGAGCAACAAGAGTGGTGAATGATACGAGTCAAACCAGGAGTGTACGAGGTACCAAACGCTGAGCAGGAGAGTAGTGAACAAGCCGAGTCAAACCAGGAGTGTACGAGGTATCAAACGCAGAGCAGGAGAGTAGTCAGTAAGCCAGGGTCAGTATGAAGCAGGGTCAAATAGTTCAGAAGCTGCAGCAGGGCCAGGAAACCACACGAGAAGAATCACAAGCAAGGAGGAACAGGAAAGGCAGGTATAAATAGACAGAGGGCGGGAGCTAGCTCCGTCTGGCCAGGCTGTGATAGGCTCTCCCACTCCTAAGCCTGCCATCCTGAGTGGTGGAAGATGGAGTCAGTCTCACAGACATAGAAGCAGTTGCAGACTGATTACCTATGGGCGTATACACAGAAGCTGTGCCTGGCAGATCCTTTACACTGTGATTGACTGCATTGCTGAATGGCGGACGTGGACCACGGCCACCGTAGCAGCAGGGGGATTTAAAAGTAATTTTCCCCCCGTTTCTATCATTTAATTTTTAGTCTGGTCTGAGGACACTGTGTGTGGCACTATCTACAGTGGACAACATGTTCTGCTCTTTCTAAAGGGGGCACTGTGTGGCACTATTATTTGTATGGGGAACACCCTATGACACTTTTCTAGGGGCACAGCATGTGGCACCATTCATCTAATATGTATGGCCACCTTTACAAAAAAAAGGCATTGAAACTTCATGTGTAAAATCCCTCTGAGAAACCACACCCCCCCCCAAACTGACCCACTAATTTAACGTGTGCTGCCTGTATTAGGGTACATTCACACAGGGCAGATACAATGCATAAAAGGTACACAGCGTATCTGCCCTGTTGTCTGCAGGGAATTCTGGCCAGAAAATGGTACCAAATTGCGGTGCAGTTCTGCGCCCAGAACGTCCACTGTGGAAATCCTGCAATGAAAAAATAATATAAAATATAAATACTTTCCATGGCGACACGCCAATCCTGCAGCCCTGGGATGTGGTTTCTGCAGCAGTCACATGGGATGATACATCATCCCAGGAGGTTGGCCTTGACGAAGAAGCACAGAATTCTGGGTCCAATTTTTCTTTTTTACTCGAGCTGCGATTTTTGCTGCAGAACTGCTGCTTTTCTATTGCAAAAATCACATCTACTATTTGTTGCAGGTTTTACCTCCAATTGATTTTGATGGGGAAAATCCACAACAAAAAAAGCAGCGATTATGCAAATACAATTGATATGACGCGTACTTTAAAACGCACCACAGGTCAAGCTATGAGCGTTTTTACAGCTCAACATTTAAGCAGAGTGTGGGTGAGGTTTGAACACTTTGCTGCTACTGTACTATGCTGCTGATTTTACGCAACAAAATCCATTGCAGAAAATACGCAGTTTGCGCTACATATGAACCCGGCCTTAGAGTACAGTCACGCACGGAAGATTTTGTTGCAGAAATTTTCTGCAACAGAAAGTCAGTCCCAGTGCAGATACCAGAGGTGGGGAGCTGGGAATGCTACTATGGCAACACCAGTGGGGTAAGTATTGTTTGGTCGTTTTTTGTTTTTTTTCCGGACAAAAATCTGCATCACAATTTGGCCAGAATTCCCTGCGGGTTCTAAGGTCTTATACTTACCCAGAATGCAGTGCTTCTTCATCCAGACCAGCCTCCCGGGACTACTTTTCATCCCTTGTGACTGCTGCAGCCAATCACAGGCTGCAGCGGTTATACAGGATGAAACCTTATCCCAGGAGGCCGGGCTGCAGGACAAGTCACCATGGCTACGGGTAATTCTGATCATTTTTTTATGCAGCTTTCCACAGCTGATATTCTAGCTGAAAAACTGCAGCACAATTTGGAGTCTTTTTTTTCCCAGCTGGAATTCCCTGTGGCCACCAGGGCGGATACGCAGTGTGCTTTTACATAGCAAATTCACCGTGTGAACATGCCTTTAGGGTACGAACACACAGGTCAGATCTGGTGCGTAAAAGTACACAGTATAGCTGTCCTGGAAGGCGCAGGGAATTCTGCTGGAAAACAAAAAAAGTTTTTATTGACCACCCAGGCAGTCATGGCAGTGTCATGGCCTCCTGGGAGGACTCTAGTCCATGTGACCAGTCCAGCCTTTGATGGCCTCCAGTAGTCACATGAGATGAAATGTCATCCCAGGAGGCCTGGCTGCACTCAGAACAGAAGATTAAGTCACTAGGATTACAGCGGAGGGAAAGTGTACCCTGTTTTTTTTATTCATTTTAACTAATTTTTGCAGTGGAATCACAGCATTTCCGCCGCAAAAGTCACAACGCAGCTCTTTGTTGCAGGTTTTACCTCCCCATTGAATACAATGGGGAAAACCTGCAACAGGGGAGCAGAGATTCTGCAGCATGAATGGACATGCTGCGGCTTAAAAAAAAAAAAACACTTACTGCAGGCCAAATTAGGAACTTTTTTTTCCACTGCGTGGATAAGATTTTTTTTAAATTTCATACACACTGCTGCAACTGTAACACACCGCAGATTTTCCGCAGTAAAATCCATGCAGAAAATCTTCAGTTTACACCCAGTTTGTTCCAACAAAAACCTGCAGCAGAATCTCAAGAAAAACACTGGTAAATCGGTCACGAAAATCCACACCAAATAGTGCATTTTTCCTGTGCAAACGCTGTGATTTTTCCACAGCGGTTCTAGTGTTAAACATTGATTATAGCAAAGTATACATGCCCCTACAAATGTCCAGCGGTTTTTACTGCGTTTCCGCTGCAAAAGCCACAACAAACATGTCTATGGGCCAAGCATGCGTCTCCGCACAGAAACCGCAGCATAAAATGACTTGCTGCATAATTTAAAGTTGCACCGCAGAACACTTTCTGCACGACTTTTCTCAATTTTTTTCCTGCAACATGGGCATGAGAGGCCTCATTAATTTTGCTGCCACTGTAATGCTGCAGAATTTTCCCACAGAATTCAGTTGTGGAAATTCCACAGCATTTACGCTACATGGGAACCCTGACTTAGTGGGGATTCACACGAGCGTGTATTCGGTCCGTGCGGGCCGCGTGGTTTTCACGCGCCACACATCGACCAATACAAGTCTATGGGGCAGTACAGACAGTCCGTGCTTTTTGCGCAGCGTTTGTTCACTGCGTACAAAATGTGACAGGTTCAATAACTCTGCGTATTTCGCGCATCACGCACCCATTGAAGTCAATGGGTGCGTGAAAACGACGCAGGTTGCACGGAAGCACTTCCGTGCGAACCGACTGAAACAGCGCACCAGCTGTCAAAAGGATGAATGTAAACAGAAAAGCACCACGTGCTTTTCTGTTTCCAAACATCCAAATGGAGTGTCTTTGAGATGAGCGAACCCGGACAACCGAACCGAACTTCACCGGGTTCGGCCGAACTCGTTTTGGCCGAACCCGGCAAAAAAATGTCCGGTACGCGACGTCAGGACATAGTCACTGTCCAGGGTGCTGAAAGAGTTAAACTGTTTCAGCACCATGGACAGTGACTACCGATCCCAATAAACATGAACCTGTAAACAAAAACGAAGTTCTGACTTACCGATAACTCCCGGCTTCTTCCTCCAGTCTGACCTCCCGGGATGACAGTTCAGTCCAAGTGACAGCTGCAGCCAATCACAGGCCAAGCACAGGCTGCAGCGGTCACATGGACTGCCGCGTCATCCAGGGAGGTGGGGCCCGATGTCAAGAGAGGCGCGTCACCAAGGACGCGTCACCAAGGCATTTAACAGGTTGCTGTATATTGTGTTCGGCATTCACTGTCGAGGGTGCTGAAAGAGTTACTGCCGATCAGTTAGCTCTTTCAGCACCTTGGACAGTGACGGCCGTCGACTAGCCTCATCTCTATGATGGCGGCTGAGGACAAATCACGCAGCCGCGCATCATACACGGATGACACACGCAGCTGTCAAATGATTTTTGCGCGCGCAAAACGCTGCGTTGTTTGCGCGCGCAAAAACGCAACGTCCGTCTGTATCTGCCCTTATAAGAATAAGGTTGGATACAGATTCAGTGCTTGAAGGGGGCAGAGCACCAAGATTTTCTTTGCTACCCTACACTAGTCATAACACAGTATTTGTTTTTCTGCGGAGTGTCCCTTTAACAGCTAGGTAGTATGGAGTGATGTGATATTACATGGTCTAATTCTGCTTGGAAACAGCACAAGACAGGAAGTCACCCTGTGGTTATCAGCTATGGGATTTTGCTGCATCCAAAACAGATGGCAGTAACCACTTTGTGACATTACATCCCATAAATCCAACACACTAATGTGACATCAGGTCAACATTACACCTCAGCCAAATCTGTGGGTTTGGCCAACATAAATCTATGGTCAGCTTGTTCATTTACCAGTGTGGTCCTGGATATTCTCCAATGTCTATAGAAAGCAAAATCCAAAGACCTATTGCTATCGATCATTTTTTTATGGGAATGTAAAGCGTTAACTACTCCCATACCCACATCATTACAAAATCCCTTCAGTGCACCATTTATTTTATTCTTCTAAGTGCACCTGGGTATTTGAGAAGTATAAAATGAAAAATGCACACAATAAACTAGATACAGGAGAATTGGAACATACAGACCAAGAGGTAACACTTAGACCTTGGGGTTAATCCTTCATCACGGGTAGGTTTACATTTTTATCTATTTAAGTGTAACAATAAAGTTTATTACATTTACAAGTTTGTGGGTGTTCCTGTCATTTGGTCAGTATTTTGTATTTGTAATGCCTTCAACTAGAGTTCCATTGTGTGAAAGCAGCCTAAGGTCCTGCGCACACAACGCCTCTGCATTGCGGTACAGGCTTGACTCCTTATCTGCCAAGATATTCGCTCTTAGAAAAAAATAGAATGCCTCTGTACATACGGAACATGTTATTTTTGTCAGATATGGAAGGCAATGGAAAAGAAAAAAATACATATTTAATCGGTTTACAGAGTAGAGAGGTCTCATGCAGGGGCGTGGCCTGGCTGGGGATGTGAGCGGACGTGCAGAAGACTAGCTCCTGCAAGAACTCCTCCATTTCTCCTGTTTCGGAGCTTTCTCCTGGCTTGATCTGCACCAGCCTGCCGGCACTTACCTGGAGCATCGTTCGTGAGAGCGGGTGTTTCTATTCCGCTGCTCCTGAGGCCATGACGTGTCAGAACAAGGACTCGGCGGTGGAGGACGGCCAAGATGGCGCCTGAGCCCCATGCGGCCTCTAAGCTGGCAGGATACGCCAGAACCCCATCTGCTGCCGCCAGCAAGCATATACAGATGGCTCTGCCTCCCAAGTCCCTGCAGATTCCAGCGCTGGAGGGGAACGATGTGATGAGTACTGATGCCGCAGGTGAAGGGCAGTTAGCACATGTGGGTTCTCAGCCTGAGGGGGGTGCCTGCTCCCCATTGTCCCCTGTTACATTGCCTGTGTTGGGAAGGAGTGAACCCTCGATGAGTGATGTATTTATGATGTCCGATTGGTGGGCATGCCTGAACGTACTGAAGGTAGTACCCCGACTGAATACATTGAAGCCTGGCTGAAAACTACCTTTGGGGATGCAATCCTGTCGCCTTTGTATGCTGTAGAACGTGCTCACCGGGTTCCTTTGAGACCACTACCACCTGGATCACCGCAGCAGACCATGCTTGTTAAGCTTCTGCATTACCGTGACAGAGATGCCATTTTGATAGCGGCTAGGGAAAAGAAAGATATTGCTGTGGATGGCAACCGTATAGCATTTTTTCCGGATTTCTCAGCGGAGGTGCGAAAGAAACGTATGCTATTTCAAGAGGTGAAGAGGAGACTACGCACTCTACAAATTCCGTATGCTATGCTGTATCCGGCGAAACTCCGAGTGGTTGCCATGGGGGAAACACACTTTTTTGAACACTCTAAAGGTGCCATGAGATGGTTGGACTACAGTGAACGCCGTATTCGAGATGCGGATGGATAGATGGAGGAACGAGCTCTACTTTCTTTGTGAACTGTTCTCTCCAGGGAGCCGGTTGCTCCGAAACACACATGCTTCTTGCAGGTTGATGAATCCAGGAGCTGGTACAGGACGCTGACGGTTACTTTGTTCGATTCATGTTGTCCAGATTCAAGGAGGACTGGTGCCCCGACTTGCTTTGGCTAAAGCAGATTTTTTGGCATATGGGGGTCGTTTTGGAAGGGAGGGGCGGGGGAGGGGGGTGTTTCTTGGGGGTTCTTCCAGAGTATGCATATTTGTCCTGATGTTACTATGGGTTTATATCGTAATTGTGTGAAACTGCTATTGTACTCCTGTTTTCTTATTCTCTGTATGCAATATGGCTCTTAATCTCAAGATTATCTCCTGGAATGTGGGGGGCCTGCGGGATCCTATTAAGCGTACGGCTATCTTTGAGTATATTAAGTCACATTTTCTGGTTATATTGTGTTTGCAAGAAACCCACCTCTCCAGGGAAAAATTCTCCATTATACACCGTTCCTGGATGGGCCATGAATATCACTCTATTCACACCAGCTATTCGAGGGGTGTCAGCCTGATGATACATGGTCTGATACCCTTCCGGTGTCTTCAGGTGGATATTGATGAGGGGAGATATGTCTGTCTTCACTGCACTGTATATTCTATTCAATATATACTTGTTGGAGTGTATATCCCACCTCCCTTTAATTATGATGTCCTTAGGCGGATTTTAGACTTCACTGGTGCTAGGCCGGGTATACCGTTTGTTTTGCTGGGGGACTTTAACCCCTTCCCGACATTTGACGTATCCATACGCCAAAGTCGGGTAGGGGAAGTATGGAGCGGGCTCACGCAGTGAGCTCGCTCCATACGATGACGGTGTCGGCTGTATGTTACAGCCGACACTTCAGAGTAACTAGCGGCATCGCGCTCGAGCGCGATCCCGCTAGTTTAACTCGTTAAATGCCGCTGTCAATACTGACCGCATTTAAATCGTCAGAAAGCGGGGGGCGACCCCCTCTAACAGCTCATCGCGCCCCCCGCAACGCAATCGCAGGGGGGGGGGCGATGGTTGTCATGGCCATCTTTGTACACCTATTAAGCCTTGCCTCCGGCAGGGCTTAATAGGTGCCTGTCAGAATCACGATATACTGCAATACATTAGTATTGCAGTATATCGTGCAAGCGATCTAACGATCGCTGGTTGAAGTCCCCTAGGGGGACTAGTAAAAATAGGTTAAATAAAGTTTTTTTTGGTGTAAAAAAAAATAAATATATTCAAAGATCAAAAAACCCCCCTTTTCCCATTTTACACCTAGAGCACTAAATAAATAAATAAACATAATTGGTATTGCCGCGTCCGTAAAAGTCTGAACTATTATAACATACCGTTATTTAACCCGCACGGTGAACGCCGTAAAAAAAAAAATTGTAAACGCCAGAATGTCTATTTTTTGGTCACCTCATCTCCCACAAAAAATGAAATAAAAAGTGATCAAACCGTTGCATTTACACCAAAATGGTATTATTAAAAACGACAGCTTATGCCGCAAAAAATAAGCCCTCATACCGCTTAATCCACGGAAAAATAAAGTTGTGGCTCTCGGAATTTGGCGACGCAAAATTTATTTTCTTTTTTACACTTAGGTATTTACATGTAAAAGTAGTAAAACATAGAAAAAACTATATATATTTGGTATCGCCGTAATCGTATTGACCCACAGATTAAAGTTAACATGTTGTTTTAATTGCACAGTGAGTTCCGTAAAAACAGCGCGCAAAAAACCATGGAGGAATCGCTGTTTTTTTCATTTTCTATCCCACAAATAATTTTTTCCCCATTTCCTAGTACATTATACGGCAAAATGCTACGAAAAACTACAACTCGTCCCGCAAATATCAAGCCCTCATAGGACTATATCGACGGAAAAATAAAGACGTTATGGCTTCTGGAATGTGGGGAGGAAAAAACGAAAATGAAGATCTGAAAGTGGTTTACGACGGGAAGGGGTTAATAACTATGGGCATCCGTACTGGGACAAATATAATACTGCTGCTGGAGTTGGTATAGATAGTCCTGTAACCGCTTTCGGATCTTTCCTTCAGGCTGTTCGATCTGTGGCGACTGAAACATACGCACGATAGGCAGTATTCCTGTTTTTCCAGCTCGCATAATAGGCTGTCCCGTATAGATCTTGTTCTGGGCCCTGAAGTTGTAGCCGGAGCGGTGGTGCATATTGAGTTCTTACCTAGGGCGCTTTCTGATCACTCCCCCCTCCTGATGGACATCGCAGTATCTCAGGGTCCTACTACACCTAGGACACTATGGCGGTTGAATGCCTTCTGGCTAACTATTGTCGACGTTTCTGTTATTTCTAAGGTACTGGGAGACTATTTCCTGGAGAATGTGGGTACGGTGGACATAGGTGTGGTTTGGAACGCTATGAAGGCTACGCTGCGAGGGTGTCTGACCCAGTTAATCAGTCGGATTAAGAGGAAGTCTAGACAGCTGGGTGAAGCTCTTAGGAGTAGAGTGCAACAGACTGAAGTGATTCATGTTTTGAATAAGGGTATGTGCACACACACTAATTACGTCCGTAATTGACGGACGTATTTCGGCCGCAAGTTCCGGACCGAACACAGTGCAGGGAGCCGGGCTCCTAGCATCATACTTATGTACGATGCTAGGAGTCCCTGCCTCTCTGTGGAACTACTGTCCCGTACTGAAAACATGATTACAGTACGTGACAGTTGTCCTGCAGCGAGGCAGGGACTCCTAGCATCGTACATAAGTATGATGCTAGGAGCCCGGCTCCCTGCACTGTGTGCGGTCCGGTACTTGCGGCCGAAATACGTCCGTCAATTACGGACGTAATTAGTGTGTGTGCACATACCCTCATACTTCCCAATCCCTGGCGGATTGGCGTGAGGCCCAGGAATTATTGCAGAAGCATCTACTGGAGATGGCTGCAAATAAGAGGATGTTTCAGCAACAGCGCTCCTATGCAGAAGGGGAGAAGGCGGGACGTATGCTAGCACTGGTGGCAAGGGCGCAGTATGGTCAAACGTATATTGCAACAATACGGAATGCTCCTGGAGTCCTGGTATACGGTAATGCGGAGATAGCAGAGGTATTTCGCTCCTACTACGAATCCTTATACAGTTCGCATGTCCATATGTCTGCGACACAGATGAATACTTATTTGTCGGCTATCCCCTTGCCATGTCTGGCTTCCAGCGATAAAGAATTTTGCTCTGGAGGAGCTACAGGAGGCGGCGGCGGCATCTTTGGCAAATGGAAAGGCTCCGGGATCGGATGGTCTGCCGGTGGAAATTTAAAAAAAATTGGGGGACATACTTTTGCCGCATCTTTTGGATGTTTTTGCATCTGCTGTTAGGGACCAGAGTTTGCCTGATACTATGAGGGAGGCAGTGATAGTTGTTCTTTTGAAACCGGGAAAAGACCCCTTGTTAACGGACTCTTATAGACCGGTATCTCTGCTACCCGTAGATATTAAAATCATTGCTAAGGCCATAGCTGTACGCCTTTCCAGTGTTATCACATCAATCATACACCTGGATCAAACTGGCTTTATGCCAAATAAGTCAACGGCCATTAATTTAAGACGGTTATTTTTGAATATACAACTTCTAGCGGACAACTCGGGTAGACGGGTACTCTGCTCCCTAGACGCAGCAAAGGCTTTTGACAGTGTAGAATGGGCATATTTATAGGCAGTACTTCAGAAGATAGGCTTTGGGGATTTGTTTATCTCCTGGATTCGGATGTTATATGACAGACCTGTGGCTAGAATCAGAGTGAATAACTGTTTGACTGCCGCATTCCCGTTGGGTAGGGGTACGAGGCAGGGGTGTCCGCTCTCTCCGTTACTTTTTGCTATAGCCATAGAACCATTAGCAGTATTGATTAGGGATTCAGTTGACATTATTGGATTCAGACATGGTGAACAGGAGGAGAAACTGGCGTTGTACGCGGATGACGCTACTGTTTTTGGAGGATGATGCTGCCTCCTTGGATGCAGCTATGTCTGCTATTAGGGAGTTTGGCCGATTCTCGGTATTGACAATTAACTGGTCCAAGTCGGTCCTGATGAAGGTAGATGATACACACTCGCAGGTGCCCTATACTGATCTCCCTATGAAGTGTGTTACCTCCTTTAAATATCTAGGAGTTGAAATATCCATGAAACTGGAGGAAATTGAACGATTGAATTTGACCCCATTACTGGCCCGATTTAAACTCAAGCTGGATGTCTGGTGTAAACTGTATCTTTCAGTTATTGGAAGATGTAATTTAATCAAAATGATCTGGATGCCCCAGCTGCTGTATCTCTTACATATTGCACCTATACGGTTGCCTCAGCGGTTCTTCTACAAGGTTAACAGGCTATTTCGGTCTCTTATACGGAGCGCAGGACATGCACGTATTAAACTGGAGACTTCGCAGAGATAAGACAGACGGAGGACTGGCGGTTCCTAACCCCCATTTGTATTATCTGGCTTCTCAGCTGCAACACCTCAGAGGGTGAGATGGGGATGACCCAGTTGATTCCACTAGGCTGCTCTTACAGCATTTCCTATGGTCAGACTCTTTATACGAGGCACTGGAGGCGCATAAGTTTAACCCCTTCCCGCAATTTCACGTAGTTACGTCATGGGAGATGGCCTTTTCCCGCATCTCCACGTAACTGTACGTGAACGAGATGAAGCTGGCTCAGGAGCTGAGCCAGCGACATCACCGCCGGGTGACAGCTGTATGTTACAGCTGGCACCCTGAGGTATCGGCCAGGACCGGAGCTAGCCTCCGATCCGACCGATTAACCCCTCACATGCTGCGTTCAATAGAGATCGCAGCATGTGAGGAGTTTATAGCCATCGGCACCCCAGCAACGTGATCGCTGGGTTGCCGGTGGCTGCAAAGGCGATCGGAGGGCTAATACTTACCTCCCGGTCCGCCAGTAACGGAATCCTCCTATGCCCCGTCGTCGGCGAGGCCCAGGAGGCTTCCGGTACCATCGGCAAGATGGCGTCGGCTCAGAAGCTGAGCCAGCGTCATCAGGAGTGGGTGTCCGCTGTATGTTACAGTGGACCCCCCGATCTATCGCCAGGAACCGGAGCTGGCTCCGATTCCTGGCATTAACCCCTTCAATGCAGCGATTCAATGCAATCGCTGCATCAAAGTGGTTTGTATGCAATCGGCAGCCTTGCCATGCGATGGCAAGGCTGGCGACTGCTACTATGGCAACAGGATGCCTAACAATGGCTTCCTATCTGCCATTACGTTAGCCGATTAGGCCCCGCCCGGAGGCGGAGCCTGATCGGCTTGCTGTCAGTGAACAACTGACAGTTCTAATACATTGCACTACATAGGTAGGGCAATGTATTAGAACATCAAACAAACAGTTGGACCTTCAAGTCCCCTAGTGGGACTAAAGAAAAAGTGTAAAAAAAAAAGTGTAAAAATAAAAGTTGTAAAAAATACAATAAAAGTTTCAAATAATAACACAAAACACAATCGCCCTTTTTCCCTTATCAAGTCATTTATTATTGAAAAAAATAATAAAGCCATACATATTTGGTATCGCTGCGACCGTAACGACCTTAACTATAAAAATATTATGTTATTTATTCCGCACAGTGAACGAAAAAATACTGACATAATTGCTATTTTTTGGTCACTTTGTCTTCCAAAAATTGAAAGAAGTCGCATGTACCTAAAAATGGTACCTATAAAAACTATAACTCGCCTCGCTAAAAACAAGCCCTCATACAGCTCCGTCGACGAAAAATTTAAAACCGTTATGGCTCTCACAACTTGGCGACAGAAAAAATCCATTCTCTTTACAAAAGTTATTTTATTGTGCAAAAAGTTGTAAAACATAAAAAAGTGCTATCAATTAGGTATCACCGGAATTGGACTGACCCACAGAATAAAGCTAACATGTAATTTATAATGCGTGGTGAACGCTGTATAAAAAGAACTAAAAAAATATGCCAGAATTGCTGTTTTTTTGGTCCCAAAAAAAAAAAAGGATAACAAGTGATCAAAAAGTCACATGTACCCCAAAATGGTACCAATAAAAACTACAGCTCGTCACACAAAAAAAAAACAGCCCTCATACCACTACGTCTATGAAAAAATAAAATTAGTCAAGGCACCAATAAGCCAGGAAATAAAAATATGCAGTTGTGCCGGCCCGAGGGGAACGTTTCTTCTGTTTCAAGTGGCGATTTATCAAGGCCCCTAAAATTAGGGAACCAGGAAGGGGAGGGCCAAACATATCTGCTGGAAGTGATGGCGCCCGTATTATACCAGGACAACACTTTCCCAGCAAAATTCCCCAAACTTCAAAGGTGCGGAGTGCGGACCAAAAGGGGAATAAGTAAAGACCATTTATTAGTGCGACACCGGCCTGTGCAGAAAGGATTGTGTCACAGCGTAACACACATCTATGGATTATTTTATTGTTTTTTTTTTACCCCACTATACCACCTGACTATGCCCCTTATATACTCCGCCCGCCTTACATGTACCCCCATATTATAAACGGAAACACCAGTAAGACTCCAAACAAAACTACTACAAGCAAAATCCACGCTCCAAAAGCCAAATGGCGCTACCTCCCTTCTTAACGATACAGTGTGCCCAAACAGCAGTTTACTTCCACATATATGGCATCGCCATACCCGGGAGAACCCTTTTAACAATTTTTGGGGTGTGTGTCTCCAGTGGCACAAGCTGGGCGCCACATATTGGCATATCTATTGAAAAACCATTTTCACTCTGCAACATCGAGTGCACACCAATTTTTGCCAATCACCTGTGGGGTTAATATGCTCACTACACCCCTAGGTGAATACCTTGAGAGGTGTAGTTTCCAAAATGGGGTCACTTCTGGGGGGATCCACTGTTTTGGTCCCACAGGGACTTTGCAAATGCAACATAGCGACCAGAAACCAATCCAGCAAAATCTGTACTCCAAAAGCCAAATGGCACTCCTTCCCTTCTGAGCCCTATTCTGTGCCTAAACAGCAGTTTATGACAATATATGTGGTATTGCCGTACACAGGAGAAATTGCTTTACAAGTGTTGGGGTGCTCTTTTTCATTTATTTGTTGAGAATATGAAACATTTTCAGCTAAAACTACATCTTATTGAAGAAAAAGGATTTTTTTTATTTTCACTGCCCAATTCTAATAAAATCTATGAAACACCTGTGGGGTCAAAATGCTCACTACACCCCTAGATGAATTCCTCAAGGGGTGTAGTTTCGTGAATCAAGTCACTTTTGGGGAGTTTCCACTGTACTGGTACCTTAGGAGCTTTGCAAATGTGACATGGTGTCAAGAAACCAATCCAGCAAAATCTGTGCTCCAAAAGCCAAACGGCACTCCTTTTCTGATCCTTGCCGTATGCCCAAACAGCAGTTTATGACCACAAATGGGGTATTGCCGTACTCCAGAGAAGTTGCTTTACAAATGTTGGGGTTCTTTTATTCCTTTATTTGTTGAGAAAATGAAAAATGTTGAGCTAAAGCTACATCTTATTGGAAAGAAAGGATTTTTTTTTATCTTCACTGCCCAATTCTAATAAAATCTATGAAACCCCTGTGGGTTCAAAATGCTCACTAAACCCCTAGATGGATTCTTCAAGGGGTGTAGTTTCCTAAATGGAGTCACTTTTTTGGTGTTTTCACTGTTTTGGTCCCTTAGGGGCTTTGCAAATGCGACGTGGTCCCCGCAAACCATTCCTGCTAAATTTGAGCTCCAAAAGCCAAATGGCGCTCTTTCCCTTCTAAGCTCCGCCGTGTGTCCAAACAGCCGTTTATGACCACATGCGGGGTATTGTTTTACTCGGGAGAAATTGCTTTACAAAAGTAGTGGTGCATTTTCTCCTTTTAGTCCTTGTGGAAATTAGAAAAAATTAGCTAAACCTACATTTTCTTTGAAAGAATGTAGATTTTCATTTTCACGGCCTACTTCCAATAATTTCTAAAAAAAACCTGCGGCGTCAACATGCTCACTATACCCCTAGATAATTTCCTCAAGGGGTATAGTTTCCAAAATGGTGTCACTTTTGGGGGATTTCCACAGTTTTGGTGCCGCAAGAGCCTTTCAAACCAGACATGGAGCCTAAAATATTTTCTAATAAAAAGGAGGCCCCAAAATCCTCTAGGTGTTCCTTTGTTTCTGAGGCCTGTGCTTCAGTCAATAAGTGCACTAGGGCCACATGTGGGGTATTTCTAAAAACTGCAAAATCTGGGCAATAGATATTGAGTTGCATTTCTCTGGTAAAACTTTGTGTTACAAAAAAATAGATGAAAAATGAATTTCTGCAAAAAAAAAAAAAAAAGAAATTTGAACATTTCACATCTACTTTGCCTTAATTCCTGTGAAACATCTAAAGGGTTAAGAAACTTTCTAAATGCTGTTTTGAATACTTTGAGGGGTGAAGTTTTTAAAATGGGGTGACTTATCGAGGGTTTCTAATATATAAGGCCCTAAAATCCACTTCACAACTGAACTGGCCCCTGTAAAAATAGCCTTTTGAAATTTTCTTGAAAATGTGAGAAATTGCTGCTAAAGTTCTAAGCCTTGTGATGTCATAAAAAAATAAAAGGATGTTCAAAAAACGATGCCAATCTAAAGTAGACATGTGGGTGATGTTAATTAGCAACAATTTTGTGTGGTATTACTCTGTCTTACAAGCTGATACATATAAATTTAGAAAAATGCTAATTTTTTTCAATTTTTCGCTAAATTTTGGTGTTTTTCACAATTAAATACTTAATGTATCGAGCAAATTTTGCCAGTAACATAAAGTCCAATGTGTCACGAGAAAATCTCAGAATCGCTTGGATAGATGAAAGCATTCCGGAGTTGTTACTACATAAAGTGAAACATGTCAGATTTGAAAAAATTGGCTGTGTCCTGAAGGCCAAAACAGGCTGTCTTGAAGGGGTTAAACAACATACTAAACACTATCCAAGGTTGTATCTGATACACAATGTCTGGTGGAGTATTCGCAATATTCAGGGTATTAATGGTTGTACACAGTATACGGCTATCTGGGATACGCCGCGGTTACCTCAGATGTGCTCTCGGACAGATTTTGCTCTATGGAAAGACCACGGGGTTCGTAGAATAGGTCAGTTGCTGGATGGGCAGGAGTTGAAATTATTCTCATATTTACAGGCAGAGTTTAGTCTCCCACATACCCAATTTTACAAATATCTGCAGGTCTGACATGCGTACGGTGTGGAGCATAGGAGTAAAGCTGTCACATTGATGGACAATGTCCTGATAGGAGCTATTAGTAAGACTAGGCACACATCTGGCCTTATTTCCCTTTTATACAAAAGTCTTCGGATACGATTCTTTGATGACTCCCCTTCCCTGCTGCGAAGTAAATGGGAAAATGATATTGGGCCTATAGAAGAGGGTCAGTGGGGCGATATATTGCCACGGATCCCAAAACTCTGAATGAGGCTCACCGGATTTCTCATGTTTCTGGTGCATCAGGTGTACAGAACGCCAGAATTTCTAAATAAAATAGGGGCCAGGGACTCCTCCGAGTGTTCTAGGTGTGGTAGGGAATCTGGCACGTTGTTGCACATGATGTGGCAATGTTTGCGGCTGCAGCAGTTCTGGTCCGAGGTAGTAGACACCATCTCTTCTGTGTATCGGGTGTCGGTAGATTTCACTCCTTTTGTATGTGTCCTGGGGTATGTGGAGGATATTTCTGTCTCTGAACATGTTAACGTGGCCATTGCTCGTATGCTGTATATGGCAAGGAAACTTATTGTGCAGCATTGGTTGGACGATGAACTGCCTATGTTATTGGAATTTTGTAATAGTTACATGGTTGACACGCATGGACAGATTTGTATACATGGCTAGGAACACTACACAGGCCTTCAACAAAATATGGTCTCCATGGGTGGAAAGTAGGGGCCTGAATATATCAGCGGGGGTTGCAGCTGGGATGCAGTCTAGGGTAAAATAGTTGGGAGGATAATAGACGCTGCTTAGAGGAATCTGGTCAACCTTGTGGGGGGGGGGGGGGAAAGAAATGAAACACTTTAACTGCAGCTTAACCAGACATGAAAAAAAAAAAAAGTCATACAAACTTCATTCCTCTTAGGGTATGTTCACACGCTAGACTAAAAAAAAAAAAGCCTGAAAATACGGAGCTGTTGTCAATGGAAAACCGCTCCTGATTTTCAGACGTTTAAGCCACTCGCTATTTTCACAGAGTTTTTTTACTGCCGTTTTTGGAGTGGTTTTTCATAGTCAATGAAAGCCGGCTCCAAAAACATCCCATGACGTGACCTGCACTTTTTCGGGCATTTTTTTTACACGGCAGTTCAAAACAGCCGCGTAAAAAAACATCCAGTCGGAACAGAACGCTGTTTTTCCCATTGCAAATCAATGGGCAGATGTTTGGTTCCGATTTTACAGCCCGAAAAACAGGCCGTGTGAACATACCCTTGCAGTTTTAGTCCCACAGAGAAAGGCCAATATTGAGTTAATTAACTTGTAAGCCATTGCAGAGAACAAGGCATCACACAACACCTATGCTCATCAATATTGTTCATTGTTGACACGACAGTGTTCCTCCAGAGCATGGCATTCAGCTCTAGCCCACGCAATATACCAACTGCACCACAAAGTTACACAAAATGACAGGAGACTGGAAAAACCACCTTTATTTACAACATATGTAGGTTACTTCAGTGGAATAAACCTGGAGGAGTGAGTGGCACCAATACCAGGTCTGCCGTGTTTCACAGGCTTGTATGTGATGGAAAATTCACCCAGGTAATGGCCGATCATCTCAGGCTGCAAATAAACAAAAAACAGGTAAGAATACTGAAAGTTTTCAGTGTTTAATTAGTGGTCGGCAAACCCATGCAACAACTCTGCCTACATTTCCATGCAATCAAATTTTAACGTGGCACCACAACATTTTTTCCCACAAACAAAAACACTTAAAATTATTCTGTAAACATTCTACAAAAGCCTCTATGGGCTCCCTACTAAAAACAGTCAGGCAAGTATGAGACTGGACTGTGAACATGGCCCAAGGCTATAGGTTTTTTGCAGGCAGAAAAAACAAAATCTGCCTCTGAATTCCTTCAGGAATTTTGAGGCAGATTTTGACCTGCCTGTGTTTTTCAGCCGCATTTTGTCACTTTTCACCGGTGGCCATTGAAGCTAATGCAAGAGACAGTGAAAATGTAGCGCTCAATGGCCACGGGCGAAAAACGCAGCGAACGCCGTGCAGGAAGGACAAAATTTGACTCAAAATCCCAAACTGAATTTTGAGGCAGAATTTTCCTCCTGCAAAAAACTCAGTGTGAACACAGCCTTAGGCCCCATGCACACGAACGTAAAAACGCCCGTAATTACGGGCCCATAGGCTTCTATTGGCCACGTGTACCTCCCCGTATGCTTACGGGAAGGTGCCCGTGCCGTTGAAAAATATAGAACATGTCCTATTTCAGGCCGTAATTACAGCATGGGCAGGCCCATAGAAGTCTATGGGACTCCCGTAATTACGGGTGACTACGTGTGCACCTGTAATTACGGGAGCGTTGCTAGGCGACGTCAGGGGATAGTCACTGTCCAGGGTGCTGAAAGAGTTAAACGATCGGCAGTAACTTTCAGTAACAAGTTCATACTTACCCAGAACTCCCTGCTTCTTCCTCCAGTCTGGCCTCCCGGGATGATGTTTCAGCCCATATGACCGCTGCAGCCAATAACATGGACTGCCACGTCACCCAGGGAGGTCCGGCTGGATGTCGAAAGAGGGATGAGTCACCAAGACAATGGCTGGGTAAGTTTGAATTTTTTACTTTTACTACGGAAAGGGCTGTCCCTTCTCTTTATCCTGCACGGATAGAGAGAAGGGGCTGCCGATTAGTGCAGTTTTGCAGCGAAAACGTGCCCGTTAATACGGGTCGAATACGTGTGACCAAGGACCCGTATTTACGGGAGGAAAAAAAATACGTTCGTGTGCATGGGGCCTTAGGTTGTATTTAACAAATGACTGGTGTAGATACATCCAAGCCCATTGTCAAAAAGCTGCTGTAACTGGGTAAACACTAGCAGGCTTTATAAGGGTATGTTCACACATTCAAAGACGGTTGAAAATTACAGAACCATTTTAGGAGAACTCCAGCAGTTTTTGAAGCTGAAAATGGTTTGCAGGTGTTTTTTTGGAGCAGCTTTTTTTTTTTTTTTTTTTTTATTGACCATGGAAAAAAAAAAAACTGTCTTGAAAACGGCTCAAGGAATGACATGCTACCTTACGGATTGTTTTTTTTACGCACTGTCCTGTTTTTTGTTTATTTTTTTTTTAAAAAACAGTGGTGTAAAAAGACACCGCATATGAAATAAATGCTGTTTTTCCCATTGATTTCAATGGGCAGGTGTTCAGACACCGTTTCAGGCGTTATTTCAGGGAGTCGTCCCCCCCCCCCCCTGAAAGCACAGCATGAACATACTCTAAAATCTTCAGCATTAATGAGTTGACACTAATTGAATACACAGAGGATACGAAAACACAGTGTAAACACTGCGGATTTTCCGCAACGGATTAATTGCAGAAAATCTGCAGCATACAGTAGCAGAAGTGTGGGTGAGATTCCAACAAATCTCATTCCCACTGTGAAAGAATGCCGCCGACAAAAAAAAAACACCAAAATTTACTGGAAGGTGCGGTTTCTTCAACTGCAGCATGTCAATTATTGCTGCGGAATTGCAGCTCTTCTGTTACAGGTTTTCTAATTGAATTCAATGGGGTGCTTAAACCCACAAAGTGGTGCGTTGCAATATTTGCGACAAAATCAGTGATTGCGCCACAATAATCGCAAGAAAAAAAAAAAAGTTACTTACCCAGAGTTCCCTGCTTCTTCTCCAGTCCGGCCTTCCTGGAGGACATTGCAGGCCATGTGACCTCTGCAGCCAATCACAGGCTGAAGCAGTCACTTGGTCCGCAACGTCATCCAGGGAGGCTGGTGTGGACTTCAGAGGAGGGAGGGGGTAAGTAGGTGCGATAATTTACGCCCGGAAAAAAAAAACAACGCACCAGTGTGGTGCGGGATTTCGGACGGCATTCCCTGCGGTGTTCAGGGCGAATACGCTGTGCAGTTTGACAGTATCAACCCCGAATACGCTGTGTGTTCGTACCCTTAAGGGGCATTCAAGTGCTTTACAGACGTTGCAGTTGAGGTGCAGAAAAAAACCTGCATGTTTTCGGATGGGTTTATGCAGTTTTAACCACACCTTAACATCTGAATAGACCCTAAAGGCGCAACCAGGTTCACTTGCGAAGGCCAGTGGCATTACTGGCAAAATTATGCCATTATGCTGCCATTCACCAATGCAAGTGGGCGTTTTTGCTACAGGCAGACGCCGCTACATGGCACCGTACACTAATGACAACTCATTAACCAGATGCTGTAAGGGTGCACATATACGTCACGGTTTGTATTGTGTGGCCGGGAACTGCGCAGCATAAACAGTTTACCACAAATTGTGGCAGTTTGGCAATGTGGTTTTCGGTTGTGTTACAAGTACAGGCGAACCTTATTGTTTTAAAAGGGTTTTACTTGTACTTTCTGCGAGGCCAAAAAACAGCATTGCAAAACCACTGCAATTACAGTGAAACTGCAAGCCCCCTAATGCCCCATGAACACGAAGGTGCTTTTGCAGCCGCAATTCCACCGAAAATCCACGGGAGAATTGCGGCCCCATTCATTTCTATGGGCCCATGCACACTACCGTGGCTTCCATGCATGGCCCAGGGGCCAGCAATTTCGCTGTTCCTGGCCATTTAAAGGGGCTGGGCCATAAAACACATGTATCCCCTATCCACAGAATAGGGGATACATGTGCGATCGCTGGGGATCTTCTCCCATAAGGAGAACAGGGACAGAAAGTCACCGAGAGCTACACGAGAAGTTTTGACTTCTTTGACGCGTTCGGTGTCCAGCAGCTCCCTAGAGATGAATGGGATTCTTCTGCGCATACGAGAGCGGCTCTCCATTGATCTCTACAGAGCTGCCAAACAAATAAGCAGGATACAGAACCCTTCTCATGTAGCTCTTTGGGTGACTTTCGGTCCCCTGTTCTTATCGCTGGGGGTCCCAGCGATCCCACATGTAGCCCCTTTCCTGTGGATAGGGGATACATGTGTTTTATAGCAAACCACTTTAACTAGTTAAATGTCGTAGTCAATAGAGACTACAGCATTTATAGGGGTTTTTCCATGAAGGACATTGACATATCCACAGGATGTGTCAAATGTCAGATTGATGCGGGTGCCACCTATGTCTAGAACTGGGTCCCGAAAAACCCGTTCTAGCTTTTTGTGCTCTCCCGGCCACTTGATTACATGTGGAGTTACTGAAACTGCGTAACTTGCTAAGCTGTTTCCGTAACTCCCATTCACTACTATGGGAGTTGCAGAAACAGCGTAGCTCCTAGGGGAACAAATAAAGTGTGTGTATAAAAAAAAAAAAAAAAAAACACAACATTTTCAGGAGTGTAAAAAATTAAAAGTGAATACCTTTTCCCATTTTTCCCCAAGCACAAAGTAAAAAATAAAATAGTTTAGCATCGCTGCGTCCGCAAGAGTCCGATCTACTACAATATACTATTAATTAAAACGCACGGTAAACGGCGTAAGTTGTATTTTTTTAAACATTCGAATAGTTTTTTGGTCATCTTCACGAATAAATAAAAATAATAATGCGTATGTACCAAATAATGGCGCCAATAAAACTACAGCTCAATCTCCAAAAAATATATTAAAAGAAACACGACTTGGCTCTCAGAATATGGTGAAACAGAACAAATTATTTTTTTTCCTATTTTATGTGGTCTAAAACCCGGGTGCATCTTAGAGTCTGAAAAATACGGTACTTGTTTTTGCATCGCCGCATCCCAAGAGCCGTAACTTTTCTTTTTCCATCGATGTAGCCATATGAGGGCTTGTTTTATGAAGGACAAGGTGTAGTTCATTCGTAATATCTTTTATTTTCAATGGGGGGTGGGCGGAAATGGGAGAAAAAAAAAAAAGAAAAAAAAAGGCATGTCGCAGTTTTTTTTACACTGTTCCCCTGGCGGTTTCATTTGTGAACTTTATCGTTCGGGTATACGAAGTATTTCTACCTACAGCAACATCTAACTTCTGCTCCTCAACCTACTATTCACCTGAATGCCAGGGGGTCACATGACTGACACTATCTTTAGCCTATTCAGTTATCCTATGGGAGATACCCATTTATTTTATATAAATCTGCACAATATTCAAGGAGAAGATCATGCCATGTTCTGCTTGAAAACAGTGTCTTAAGGACGCACTCATTCACAAGGCTGCCTGTTGGGGAAACTTAACACTAATTATTAAACTAGTGTGTTTGTGTTAAAGTGTAGCTAAACGTTCAAACTTCTGATGTCAGTAGTTTGTATTGGTGGGGTCTGAGCATGGAGACCCCCACCAATCGCTAGAACGAAGCAGCTGAAGTGCTCGCGTGAGCGTTCAGCCGCTTCGTTTCTGTTCGGCTTTTTCCGGAAAGCCGATGTATCGGACTACGGGCTCATAGACTTTGTATTGAGTCCGTACACAGATACATTTATTTCCGGAAAAAGCCGAACAGACACGAAGCAGCCGAGCGCTCACACGACCACTTCGTTCTAGAGATTGGTGGGGGTCTCGGTGCTCGGACCCCCACCAATGCAAACTTGTGGCATGTCAGTATGACATGTCAGAAGTTTGTCGAAAGTTTAGCTACACTTTAACGATTCTTAGGAGGTTGCGCATGCAGATTGCATGGTGTATAGAAAATGAGATTAACTTGGGCATGAGGGCACAGCAGTGGTTGATTAAGGCTATGTTCACACAGAGTATTTTGGGGGAGGAATATCTGCCTCAAAATTCAGTTTGGAACTTTGAGGCAGATATTCCTCTCCCTGCACGCCGATTTTCGCGGCGATCGCACCGTTTTTCGCCCGCGGGCATAAAACAGCGAGAAATTCCCTTTCTCCTGCCTCCCATTGAAGTCAATGGGAGGTCAGAGGCGGAAGCGCCCGAAGATAGGGCATGTCGCTTCTTTTTCCCGCGAGGCAGTTTTACCTCTCGCGGGAAAAAAAAAAAAAAGACGCCGACGCCTCCCATTGAAATCAATGGGAGGCGTTCTCGGGCCGTTTTTGCGACGCGGTTTCCGCGTCAAAAAACTCGGCAAAATACCCCGTGTGAACATAGCCTAAAGGGGTATTCAAACCTGAAGCATTTATTGTATATCCACAGAATATGCATCAACTCTCTGAAAAGCAATAAGACCTGAAACGATCAGAACAGTCCAGTGAACCTCATTCCGGCATTAATGCAGGTTAGAAAAAGAGCTGAGCAAGTAGCTGTTCATAACTCCCAAGAACAGGCACCTCTATTGGAATATAAGGAGAAAGCAGCATCCAGGAATCTGAACAAGGGTTATCCATTCACAAAATGGGTGAGGACCTTGAGGTGGGACCCACATCTATCTTGTAAAGCTCTGGGACTCACAACTCTCTCCTTAAAGGAACAGTGTCACGGAATTTTTTTTTTACATCAGTTTGATTTTAGTGTTTTATTAAAAACTTTTATATTTGTGCGTTTGTGTTTTACTTTTTTTATTTTTGAACTTTTTCTTCCCTATGGGGGCTGCCATTTTTTTTTCCATTTCTATATGTGTCGATTAACGACACATACAGACATGGAATACGGCAGCTACAGTCCCATAGTGAATGCGAACGGGGCCCGTTCCATTCACTATGCTGTACGCCGTCTGTGGGGGAACGGCGCATGCGCCGCTCCCACACAGTCCAAGTTGAACTGTGCGCCGTCCGGCGCCATTTTCCTGTAGACCGGAAGTCGCGGCCCGACAGTAAGATTTCTACTTCCGGTCGCAGCTTCCGGACTTGTGCACTTGGAGCGGCGGTAGCAGACGGAGCGGACGGACCGGAGGGAGCGGCGGCGGCAGGAGCAGGTAAGTTATTTCTATGTATGTTCGTGTTTTACTGTGTGTTTACTAGTGTATGTTAACCTCCTACACTGTGTGTTAGCTCAAAAAATGGCGACACACAGTGTAAGAGGTTAGACCGTTCAATCCCCTCGTTTCTCCCGGCACTAGCCAGGATAAAGGAGGGGGGGATTCTGAGAGCTCACTAGAGCGAGTGAGTTTTCCCAAATTTTGCAGCATAAAGCAATGTGGTTGCTTTACCACATGCAATGCTGCAATTTTGGGAATTGCTCCATCTAGTGACCAGTGCTGGGAAATATTATAAATTAGAATCTAATTTATAATATTTCCTGACTAGTGAAAAAAAGTAAAAAATTAGAACAATGTTTAATCATTTTTACACTAACTGTTCAATTAAAAAAAAACAAAAAAAAAACCTCGCAACACATTCCCTTTAACTCTTTCTGATGAGGCCCGGCTGGCCACCTTGTCCTAGCAGAGACAGGACTTTGCAAACCAGCAAGAACCCCTCATTCCACAACTCTTCTAAAAGTAAATGGAAGTTACAGAAACATAGCTTGCTTAATTCCATCCTCCACCTGAGTGCAGAGGCCACAGCACCAGGCGGAACCGGGTCTATCAGACATTTTTAACATATCCTGTGGACATAAATGTCTTATGATACAACCCCTTTAAGATGGTAATACCCCTTTCAACATACAGGTTTCTCAATTTACCTACATTGCTTCCATATACAATAAAGAGGCATCGGGCGATTTTTCATATTGACACGGACGAGCGAGGACACATCGGCACCAGGCGAAAGAGGCTACATCGACTTACCTGCAAACGCCGATGCAGAATCAACTGCAGCCTCTGTCGCCTGGTGCCGATGTGTCCTCGCTCGTCCGACACGATGCAGGACCTGGGGCAGGAAGTGACGTCACAGCGTGATCTCTCGAGAACACGCTGTGTCTGAACTGCCAGAAGCTGGGTGTTGTGAAGAGAAGTGGATGATGCTGATTCGTCAGCATCATACACTTCTATTCACAACGCCCAGCTAGTAAAAGTAAAAACGCCCAGATGTACATACACAATACACGCCCACTTGTACATAACTTTAAACACACCCAGTTGTACTTAAAGGAACAGTGTCATCACAAATTATTTTTTTATATGTTAACCCCTTAATGACCGCCGATACGTCTTTTTACGGCGGTCATTAGTGGGCTTTATTCTAGAGCGCCGCCAAACTACGTCGCTGCATTAGAATAAAGTAAACAGAGCAGGGAGCCGTGAAATCTCCCTGCTCTCAGCTGCCAGAAGCAGCTGAGGGCTGGGGGCGTCCCTGCTCTGCCGGGTGAGATCGATATTAGTATCGATCTCACCTGTTTAACCCTTCAGATGCGGTGCACAATAGCGAGCACCGCATCTGAATGGTTTTGCAGAGAGGGAGGGGGGGGAGGAGCTCCCTCTCATCTCACTGACACCCGGCGATAAAATCGCCGAGTGTCTGTGTCTTCTATGGCAGCCGGGGGTCTAATAAAGACCCCCAGGTCTGCCTGCAGCGAATGCCTGCTAGATCATGCCGCAGGCATGACCTAGCAGATGCCTGTCCGTTTTAAACGGACAGGCAGTAATACACTGCAATACAAAAGTATTGCAGTGTATTATAATAGCGATCGGAGGATAGGGAAGTCCCCTAGTGGGACTAGTAAAAAAGTAAAAAAAGTTTAATAAAGTTAATTTAAAAAAAAAGTGAAAAAAAAAAAAAATGAAAAACCCAGCTTTTCCCCTTACAAAATGCTTTACTATTAAAAAAAACTACAATAAAGCAAAAAAGTTACACATATTTGGTATCGCCGCGTCCGTAACGACCCAGACTATAAAGCTGTTACATTATTTAACCCGCACGGTGAACGTCGTAAAAAATAAAATAAAAAACAATGGAAAAATTGCTGTTTTCTGTTAATCCTGACTTAAAAAAAATGTGATAGAAAGTGATCAAAAAGTCGCATCTACTCTCAAATGGTACCAATAAAAACTGCAAGTCGTCCCGCAAAAAACAAGACCTTATACAGCTATGCCGACGCAAAAATAAAAAAGTTACAGCTCTTCGAATGTGACAATGGAAAAATCTAAAAAATGGCTTGGACATTAGGGCCCAGAATGCCAGCAGGGGGAAGGGGTTAAAGATGTTAGTGCTTTATTAAAAACGTTTATATTTATTTGTGTGTTTGTGTTTTACTTTTTCTTATTTTTACACTTTTTCTTCCCTATGGGGGCTGCCATTTTTTGTTCCATTTCTGTCTGTTGATTAACGACACATACAGACATGGAATACGGCAGCCACAGTCCCATAGGGACTGCGAACGGCTCCCGTCCCATTGACTTCCGTGTACGGCGTCTGTGTGGGAACTGCGCATGCGCCGCTCCCACACAGTCCAATTCGAAATTGGCGCCGTCCGGCGCCATTTTCCTGTGGACCGGAAGTCGCGGCCGGACAGTAATATTACTACTTCCGGTCGCGGCTTCCGGATTTGTGCACTTGGACCAGCGGCAGCAAACGGAGCGGACGGGCCGGAGGGAGCCGCGGCGGCAGGAGCAGGTAAGAGATTTCAATGTATGTTCGTGTTTGTTTACTACTGTATGTAAACCTACTACACTGTGTGTTAGCTCAAAAAATGGCGACACACAGTGTAGGAGGTTACACCGTTCAAACCCCTCGTTTATCCCGGCACTAGCCAGGATAAAGGAGGGGGGAATGCTGAGAGCTCACTAGAGCGAGGGCTTTTAACCCAATGTTGCAATGCTGCAATTTTGGGAATAGCTCCATCTAGTGACCAAAAATGGGTAGTATTATAAATTAGAATTAATTTATAATAATATTTCCTGACTCGTGAAAAAAATAAAAAAAAATTTGAACAATGTTTAATCACCCACACACTAAATGTTTTAAAAAAAACAAAACATGTTTTTCTGGCAACACAATGCCTTTAAGAAAGGCTCATTTGCATAAATATAAAAATGGACATAACTTGCCGAAAAATGCTCGTTTTTGAAAAAAACAAAACGTTACTCTTATCTACATTGCAGCGCCGATCTGCTGCAATACGAGATAGGGGTTGGAAAATCTGGTGACAGAGCCTCTTTAACTGTGCTCATAAGTCCTTATATGCAGTCGAACATTGTGTATGGCGGCGTCCCAACAGAAGATGGGCGAGAAGGATCAGGCAGTCGAGTTAGAGCATGCTTGCTCCTTTTATCCATCAAAAACACACACTGCCGAGCAAGCATGTGTATGGGGGAGTTGAGAGGAATCGTTGTCTGCTGAACAATTGTTTGGTCGATCGAGATCTAAAATGTAGGACCAGCTTGATCATGCCTTCACTAGCTACTTCCTGTAAGCCACATGAGTGCCAGTTGTGTCAATATCGGTCACCCAGTCGCAGCAGTTTAACCACTTCTTGAGTCTTTTCCTCTGGCAACCAATTACCGATAACATTTACACCCCACCCCTATTGTACAGACAAGTGTCTGACAAACTATGGCTGGAAATCTGGGTTGTGAGCTGCACAAAATGTGCACACTCAGGTGAGGAAGAGTGTGGATCAATACATATACATCCAGGACCTGCAGCCTGGGACTGGTACAACTACAAGTCCTAGAACGCTACAAAAGTTGCAGGATGCCAAGACACGCTCGGCTCTGGACTTTAGCACCCTGCCATGCCACGAGTTACAAATCACTGCAGTAAGTGTATAAAGCCATCTAAAAAAAACATATGGACTTGAGATACACTACTTGACAGCTAGGAATGCTGGGCAATGTAGTTCAGCGCTATATCAATGTACACACACCAAGTGTAAGCAGTGACTGGTGCAGTATTTCTACAATACTAACCTTGATTTCAACTTGGTTGAAGGCTTTGCCGTTGTAGACTCCCACCATGCTGCCCACCATTTCTGGCAAAATGATCATGTCTCTCAGATGAGTCTTGATGACCTCCGGTTTCTCCATGGGCGGGGCTTCCTTCTTCGCCTTACGTAGACGCTTCAGAAGAGAATTCTGCTTGCGGCGGAGACCCCGGTTGAGACGTCTACGCTGACGGGCACAGTACAGCTGCATGATCTGCTCACTGGGGAATAGGAAAGGAAAGATTAATCCTATATACAATGCGGGCATGCAAAAAATAAAACCATCCAATGTCTATGCAGCACCCAGGGTTGCCACCTGCCCAGCATCCAGACATGAACATTACTTACTAGGACATATCCAGCAGCTGGTCCAAGTCCACACCCCTGTATGTGAACTTCCTGAAGGTCCTTTTCTTCTTCTGTTCAGCGTCCGCCTGCATTAACAGTAGTTACCATTAGGATGTGCTGTACAAGGACTTCACCAATTGTGCCCGGACATATAAAACATTACGGTTAGCGCGAACCACCGGTCCCCTAAACTGCAGTTCACACACAGGAATGATACCGACAGCAAGCAGTGTGTCAATGAAACCTTACCACCAGGGTGTGAATTAGAGCCTATATATCACTGTACGGCAAGTTCCCGTAGCAGCTGTGACAAACCCTAGTCAGCAAGCATGGACTAAGTACATGCGAGACCGGAGTAATACAGCAGCACGGGCCCGCCAAACACCATCAGAAACCCCTGCCTTTCCATCACTGGAACGGGCCAGAACCTGCCACATTGTACGGTAAGGAGAATATTATCCGCCATGCGCGTAAACCGATGCCTATCGAGCGCCGCCAAAGACAGATGGCATCGGATTATTACTACAAACAGAAAAGCACCCACCATCTTGTCCAGGAGCTATGGAGGAAAAGAAAGAGATCCCGTTGTCTCGCCGCAGATATCGCGAGAGGCCAGTGTACTTCCTGTGGCTAGGTAGGACGTCACTTCCGGTTCACTGCCGTCTTATATTTCAACTGACGGCAGCCATGTTTACTAATGGCGGCCGCATTTATGATCACTTGACTATAGAAAACCTGTACGTGGCCGGCATTACTCAAACATAGTGGAACAGAATTGTTGTTTTTTTATTTTTGTTAACAAAGTTTTATCTTTGTATAATAAAAAGTCCTGTTGTGTCAAGTTTTAGCAATGTGCCAATTTAAAAGCAAATGCTTCTTCTATTACTTTTCCAACCTACGTTTATTTCCATCTTGTTTTCCCAGAACATGTTGGGCTTCTATATTGTGTTAAAAAAAAAAAAAGTAATTTTACTAAAACAAAATGTAAAAGGAAAAAAGGCAAATAAGATTAAAAAAAAATGTAAATGTAGGTGTTTTTTTTTTTTTTTTACATCTGGTCCATGTTACTGGGTAAACACGCCTGAATATATATTTGACAACCTCAGTGATACCAAATATGTGTGTATTTCTTACACGCTCTGCGCACGGCGGAGCTTACAAGGCAAAGTGTTCCCTCTAAATTGTAAAGTGCTGCGTAATATGTTGGCGCTATATAAATAAAGATTATTATTATTACCAAGAATAGTGCGCAAGCTGGCTTGCTGACAACATACGACCATTACAGAAGTTGTGAAGTGCAAAAACACTTTCAACACCCCAAAATGACTCTTTTACCCCAAGGTATTCGTTTAATGACATAAAAGATTTTAGCCCTCTATTTTTTTTCCAGACGATTCATTGACTTTATCAATACCTATACCAAACCAGGCCACAAAATTCATTTAACCCCTTCCCTCTTTGGCCTCTTTTGACCTTCCTGACCGAGCTTCATTTTTCAAATCTGACATGTGTCATTTTATGTGGTAATAACTCCGGAATGCTTTCACCTATCCAAGCGATTCTGGGACTGTGTTCTCGTGACACATTGGACTTTATGTTACTGGCAAAATTTGCTCGATATGTTCAGTATTTAATTGTGAAAAACACCAAAATTTAGCGAAAAATTGCAAAAATTAGCATTTTTCTCAACTTAAATGTATCTGCTTGTAAGACATATAGTAATAACACACAAAATTGTTGCTAACTAACATCCCCCATATGTCTACTTTAGATTGGCATCGTGTTTCAACGTCCTTTTATTTTTCTAGGACGTTACAAGGCTTTGAACTTTAGCAGCAATTTCTCACATTTTCAAGAAAATTTCACAAGGCCATTTTTACAGGGACCAGTTCAGTTGTGAAGTGGCTTTGAGGGCCTTATATATTAGAAACCTCCAAAAAGTCACCCCATTTTAAAAACTTCACCCCTCAAAGTATTCAAAACAGCATTTAGAAAATTTCTTAACCCTTTAGACGTTTCACAGGAATTAAAGCAAAGTAGAGGTGAAATTTACAAATTTCATATTTTTTTGCAGAAATTTATTTTTAATCCATTTTTTTTTGTAACACAGAAAGTTTTACCAGAGAAATGCAACTCAATATTTATTGCCCATGTTCTGCAGTTTTAGGAAATATCCCACATGTGGCCCTAGTGTGGTACTGGACTGAAGCACCGGCCTCAGAAGCAAAGGAGCACCTAGTGGATTTTGGGGCCTTATTTTTATTACAATATATTTTAGGCACCATGTCGGGTTTGAAGGGCTCTTGCGGTGCCAAAACAGTGAAAATCCCCCAAAAGTGACCCCATTTGGGAAACTACACACCTCAAGGAAATTATCTAGAGGTGTAGTAAACATTTTGGCCGCACAGGTTTTTTACAGAAATTATTGGAAGTAGGCCGTGAAAATTAATATCTACATTTTTTCAAAGAAAATGTAGGTTTAGCGATTTTTTTTTCTCATTTCCACAAGGACTAAAGGAGAAAAAGCACCACCAAATTTGTAAAGCAATTTCTCCAGAGTAAAAAAATATCCCACATGTGGTCATAGATGGCTGTTTGGACACACGGCAGGGCTTAGAAGGGATGGAGCACCATTTGGCTTTTGGAGCTCACATTTAGCAGGAATGGTTTGCGAAGGCTATGTCACATTTACAAAGCCCCTGAGGGGACAAAACAGTGGAAACCCCCCACAATTGACCCCATTTTGGAAACTACACCCATTGAGGAAATTTTCTAGGGGTATAGTGAGTGTTTTGACCCCACAGGTTTTTTGCAAAAATTATTGGAAGTAGGCCCTGAAAATAAAAATCTACATTTTTTCAAAAAAAATGTAGGTTTAGCTATTTTTTTCTCATTTCCACAAGGACTGAAGGAGAAAAAGCACCACAAAATTTGTAAAGCAATTTCTCCCAACTAAAATAATACCCCACATGTGGTAATAAACGGCTGTTTGGACACACGGCAGGGCTTAGAAGGGATGGAGCACCATTTGGCTTTTGGAATTCACATTTAGCAGGAATGGTTTGCGGAGGCCATGTAACATTTACAAAGCCCCTGAGGGGACAAAACAGTGCAAACTACCCACAAGTGACCCCATTTTGGAACTACACCCATTGAGCAATTTATCTAGGGGTATAGTGAGCATTTTGACCCCACAGGTTTTTTGCATAAATCATTGGAAATAGGCCCTGAAAATTAAAATTAAATTTTTTCAAAGAAAATGTAGGTTTAGCTAATTTTTTCTTATTTCCACAAGGACTGAAGAAGAAAAAGCACCACAAAATTTGTAAATCGATTCCTCCCGAGTAAAACAATACCCCACATGTGGTAATAAACGGCTGTTTGGACACACGGCAGGGCTTAGAATGGAAAGAGCGCTATTTGGCTTTTGGAGATCACATTTAGCAGGAATGGTTTGCGGAGGCCATGTCGCATTTGCAAAGCCCCTGAGGGGACAAAACAATGAAAATGCCCAAAAAGTTACTCCATTTAGGAAACTACACCCCTTGAGGAATTCATCTAGGGGTGTAGTAAGCATTTGGACCCCATAGATGTTTCATAGAATTTATTAGAATTGGGCAGTGAAAATAAAAACAATCCTTTTTCTTCCATAAGACGTAGCTTTAGCGCAAAATATTTCATTTTCTCAACAAATAAAGGAAAAACAGAACCCAACATTTGTAAAGCAATTTCTCCAGCGTACGGCAATACCCCATATGTAGTCATAAACTGCTGTTTGGGCACACGGCAGGGCTCAGAAGGGAAGGAGCGCCATTTGGAGTGCAGATTTTGTTGGATTGGTTTCTGGGTGCCTGTGGGACCAAAACAGTGGAAACCCCCCAGAAGTGACCCCATTTTGGAAACTACACCCCTCAATGCATTTACCTAGTGGTGTAGTAAGCATGTTAACCCTGCAGGTGTTTTGAAGAAATTAGTGTGCACTCGATGTTGCAGAGTGAAAATGGGATTTTTTTCCATAGATATGCCAATATGTGGTGCCCAGCTTGTGCCACCATAACAAGACAGCCCTCTAATTATTATACGGTGTTTCCCGGTTTTAGAAACACCCTACATGTGGCCCTAATCTTTTGCCTGGACGTTCGACCAGGCTCAGGAGTGAAAGAGCACCATGCGAAATTGAGACCTAATTTGGCGAAGTATTGGTTCGCAATTGCAGAGGCTCTGATGTGAAATAATAAAAAGAAACCCCTGAGAAGTGACCCCATTTGGAAACTACACCCCTCAAGGCATTTATTAATGGGTGTAGTGAGCATTTCACCCCACAGGTCTTTTCCATAAATAAATGTGCTGCGGATGGTGAAAATGAAAAATGTATATTTTTCCCTAGATATGCCATTTCAGTGGCAAATATGTCATGCCCAACTTATGCCACTGGAGACACACACCCCAAAAATTCTTAAAAGGTTTCTACCGGGTATGGCGATGCCATATACGTGGAAGCAAACTGCTGTTTGGGCATGCTGTAGCGTTCAGAAGGGAGGGAGCGCCATTTGGCTTTTGGAGAGCAGATTTTGCTTGGTAGTAGATTTGTTTGATTATTGCTGGTGTTTCCGTTTAAAATGTGGGCGTACATGTAAGCTGGGCAGAGTACATCATGGGCAAAGTCAGGTGGTATATTAATGGGGTAAAAAAACAATAAAATGATCCATAGATGTGTGTTACGCTGTGAAGCAATCCTTTATGCACAGGCCGGTGTCGCACTGATATATGGCGTCCTTTCTTATCCCCCTTTTGTCCACACTCCGCACCTTTGCAGTTTGGGGAATTTTGCTGGGAAAGTGTTGTCCTAGTATAATACGGGCACCGTCACTTCCAGCAGATATGTTTGGGCCCTCCCCTTCCTGGTTCCCTAATTTTAGGTCCTTGATAAATCGCCTCTTGAAACAGAAGAAATGTTCCCCTCGGACTGCACAACTGCATATTTTTTATTTCCTGACTTATTGGAGCCATAACTAATTTTATTTTTTCATAGACGTAGTGGAATGTGGGCTTTTTTTTGCGGGACGAGCTGTAGTTATTATTGGTACCATTTTGGAGTACAAGCGACTTTTTGATCACCTTTTATCCTATTTTTTGGGAGGCCAGGTAAACAAAAAACTGCAAATCTGGCAAAGTTTTTTTTTTTTTTTTTTTTTATACAGTGTTCACCATGTGTTATAAATTACATGTTAACTTTATTCTGCGGGCGAGTACGATTCCGGCGATACCTAATTTATAGAACTTTTTTATGTTTTACAACTTTTTGCACAATAAAACTACTTTTGTAAAAAGAATGTATTTTTTCTGTCGCCAAGTTGTGAGAACCATAACTTTTAAAAATTTTTGTCGACGGAGCTGTATGAGGGCTTGTCTTTTGCGAGACGAGCTATAGTTTTTATAGGTACCATTTTTGGATACGTGCGACTTTTTGATCACTTTTCATTATTATTATTATTATTTAAGGGCAAAGTGACCAAAAAATAGAAACTCTGGTATAGTTTTTTACGTTTTTTTTTACGCTGTTCACCGCATGCAATAAATAATATAATATTTTGATACCTCAGGTCATTACAGTCACGGCGATACCACATACATATGGTTTATTTTTTTTTCAGTAATAAAGGACTTGATAAGAGTAAAAGGGGGGATTGTGTTTACTTTTATTACTTGAAACTTTTATTGTTTTCAATCTTTTATTTTTTTCACTTTTTTTATACTTTTTTTTACACTTTTTCTCAAGTCCCACTAGGGGACATGAAGGTCCAGCTGTCAGATTAATTTTTTTCAGTTATTCACTGACAGCAAGCCGATTAGGCTTCGCCTCCCGGCGGGGCCTAATCAGCTTCCGTAATCGCAGAGCAGGAGGCCATTGTGTCTCCTGTTGCCATAGCAGCAGTCGCCAGTCCTGATTGCCTGTCAGGGCTGGCGATCTGCTTGTAAGCGCTAAGCTGGAGCAATCGCTTTCGATTGCTGCATCAAAGGGGTTAATGGCAGGGATCAGAGCTAGCTCCAATAAAATGATCCATAGATGTGTGTTACGCTGTGAAGCAATCCTTTATGCACAGGCCGGTGTCGCACTGATATATGGCGTCCTTTCTTATCCCCCTTTTATCCACACTCCGCACCTTTGCAGTTTGGGGAATTTTGCTGGGAAAGTGTTGTCCTGGTATAATACGGGCACCGTCACTTCCAGCAGATATGTTTGGGCCCTCCCCTTCCTGGTTCCCTAATTTTAGGTCCTTGATAAATCGCCTCTTGAAACAGAAGAAATGTTCCCCTCGGACTGCACAACTGCATATTTTTTATTTCCTGACTTATTGGAGCCATAACTAATTTTATTTTTTCATAGACGTAGTGGAATGTGGGCTTTTTTTTGCGGGACGAGCTGTAGTTATTATTGGTACCATTTTGGAGTACAAGCGACTTTTTGATCACCTTTTATACTATTTTTTGGGAGGCCAGATAAACAAAAAACTGCAAAACTGGCAAAGTTTTTTTTTTTTGTTTTTTTTATACAGTGTTCACCATGTGTTATAAATTACATGTTAACTTTATTCTGCGGGCGAGTACGATTCCGGCGATACCTAATTTATAGAACTTTTTTATGTTTTACAACTTTTTGCACAATAAAACTACTTTTGTAAAAAGAATGTATTTTTTCTGTCGCCAAGTTGTGAGAACCATAACTTTTAAAAATTTTTGTCGACGGAGCTGTATGAGGGCTTGTCTTTTGCGAGACGAGCTATAGTTTTTATAGGTACCATTTTTGGATACGTGCGACTTTTTGATCACTTTTTATTCCTATATTTAAAGGGCAAAGTGACCAAAAAATAGAAACTCTGGTATAGTTTTTTACGTTTTTTTTTACGCTGTTCACCGCATGCAATAAATAATATAATATTTTGATACCTCAGGTCATTACAGTCACGGCGATACCACATACATATGGTTTATTTTTTTTTCAGTAATAAAGGACTTGATAAGAGTAAAAGGGGGGATTGTGTTTACTTTTATTACTTGAAACTTTTATTGTTTTCAATCTTTTATTTTTTTCACTTTTTTTATACTTTTTTTTACACTTTTTCTCATGTCCCACTAGGGGACATGAAGGTCCAGCTGTCAGATTAATTTTTTTCAGTTATTCACTGACAGCAAGCCGATTAGGCTTCGCCTCCCGGCGGGGCCTAATCAGCTTCCGTAATCGCAGAGCAGGAGGCCATTGTGTCTCCTGTTGCCATAGCAGCAGTCGCCAGTCCTGTCAGGGCTGGCGATCTGCTTGTAAGCGCTAAGCTGGAGCAATCGCTTTCGATTGCTGCATCAAAGGGGTTAATGGCAGGGATCGGAGCTAGCTCTGGTACCTGCCTTTACAGGTGGATGTCAGCTGTAACATACAGTTGACTTCCACCGCTGATGACGCCGGATCAGCTCCGCCGGGCGGATCCTGACCGGCTTCCGTGCTAGGCAGACTGGGAGGCCAGCATTAGGCCTCCGGTTGCCATTGCAGCCACCGGAACCCTGGTAATTTAATTGCTGGGGTTCCGATGAGCTGCAAACACCTTAAGTGCAGCACTCGCGTTTGAACGCTGCACTTAAGGGGTTAATGGCGGGGATCTAAGCTAATTTCGGTCCCCGCCGTTACAGCCAGATGTCAACTGTAAGATACAGCACGATAGAACGATAATGGCACCGGCTCAGCTTCTGAGCCGGTGCCAAACATTTGGCGTATGGGTACGGCAATTTGCGGGAAGACATGGCTTTCCATGGCGTACCCATACGGCAAATGTCGGGAAGGGGTTAATGATCTACGTATATCAATACATAAACACAATCCCTATAATATATATGTAGATACTACCATGTTGAGACTGAAATAACATAATAGCACACCATAGGCATACCTCCCAACTTTTGAATTCGGAAAAGAGGGACATTTTAAGCCACGCTCCTAACCACACCCAATATCCCGCATAAACACATCAAATCACGGGCAGATCCTTCTTCAAATAACGCGCGCACATTCTCACTGCGGATCTCTAGACTGTCTGGATATCACCAATATTATGGATCCGGTTATATCGTCTTTATGTTACTTTTGCTATCTTGGGTATAACATTTGCTCATCACGGCAGCTGCAGGACAAACCAAAAGGCTGAGAACAATGAAAGTCAAGAGAGAGACCCTGTGGTTGATGACTTTTCAATTGACAGGTAGCAGGGTTACATGATGAGGATTTTTTTTTTCCAGTTGTGTAACTGCTACCGGTCATTGGAAAAATGATCCACCTGAGCCCCCTTGTAGATCGCTCCACACACAGCCCCCTGTAGATAGCGTCAGACACAGCCCCCCTGTAGATAGCTCCAGATACAGCCCCCCTGTAGATAGCTACAGACACAGCCCCCCTGTACATAGCGTCAGATACAGTCCCCTGTAGATAGCGCCACACACAGCCCCCTGTAGGTAGCGCCACACACAGCCTCCTGTACATAGCGCCAGATACAGCCCCCTGTACATAGCGCCACACACAGCCCCCTGTGTATAGCGCCAGATACAGCCACCTGTAGATAGCTCCACACACAGCCCCCTGTAGATAGCTCCACACACAGCCCCCCTGTAGATAGCGCCACACACAGCCCCCAGTAGATAGCTCCACACACAGCCCCCCTGTAGATAGTGCCACACACACCCCCCAGTAGGTAGCGCAACACAACCCCCTTATACTTTGTGCCACATTGCCGCCAGAGCGGTAGAGGTAGCCGGCCCTACTGCTGACACTTTCCACTCTGCTTTGACGTCACTCACCGTCAGAAGAAGGCAGGAGTCTTGCAGCGGCGTTCTCACTGGTGTCGATGCCGGCCTGGGAGTGGACCAGCCCAGTCACCTGACCGGTGAGGTCAGATGACAGGTCAGGTGACTTTACTCGTCCACTCCCGTGCCGGCATCGATCCCAGTGAGAACACCGCCGCAAGACTTCTGCCTTCTTCTGATCGCTGCTGCAGTCAGCAGCGATCAGCTGTTTTGATGCATCGCCCAGCAGGACATTTTGCAGATTGCCCGGGACGGCGGGACAGCGGTGAGAAACTGGGACTGTCCCGCTGGATACGGGATGGTTGGGAGGTATGCATAGGTACCATACGAAAGACTTTTATTATATTCAATCAAATGTTAAAAACAATAGCCATCAAGACCTAAAATGACACACACATTAAAACAGCATGGTGGTGGTAGGAGGGACTACAATATACAAAACAGCATATCACACCGGTAATATAACAAGGAAGCACTAGTAATATATATATATGTATATATATATACACCAGTAGAAAGGCAGCAGCACTCAGTTTCCAAGTAAAAAGATCCAATAGTAAAGGGTGCCAGCTGATAGTCTCGATCCAAAGACCATACAGATATCCCAGAAGTAAATCCAGCAGCACTCCGATAATCAAGGTGAAAAAAAAATGTGGTTTATTGTGCTTTCTTTATTGCACTTGCCATGTTGGCTCAATAAACCACATTTTTTTTTCACCTTGATTATCGGAGTGCTGCTGGATTTACTTCTGGGATATATGTATATATATATCATAAAATATCACATGCTATAACAATAGACACTGTTTCAAGAGACAAAAAGAATACACTCACTACAATACTGTATGTCAGGGCTGTCTCAAAGATAAAGAGCCATTCAAAACATAGATACTACCAAGGTTGAATACCAACCAATGTGCTGCATAATGAGTCCCAAATAACACCAGACCACCACCACAGAAACCCCGACGCGTATTTCGCCGTCAGCTTTTTCAAGGGGTCTTGACTTGAAACTGGCAAATAATATGTGAATATGTTCAAAATATGTGAATTCAGGTGACCTTTTCTTACATCTGATGCATGCCAATAGGTAAACACACCTGAATACATACTTGGCAACTTCTGCAGACTTCAGCCATACCAAATATGTTGGCATTTTTTACACACTGGGCGCAAGGCAGAGCTTACGCAAAATGGCTTTTGGAGAGCAACTTTTCTAAAGCTAATTCCAAGTGATCTTTAAAAATATTTTTTTTTCACCATCCATAAAGCGACGTTTCGACCCAGTTGTGGGTCTTTTTCAAGCAATTAACCCCTTAAGGACGCAGCCTAATTTTGGCCTTAAGGCTCAGAGCCCATTTTTCAAATCTGACATATTTCAATTTATGTGGTAATAACGTCGGAATGCTTAAACCTATCCAAGCGATTCTGAGATTGTTTTCTCATGACACATTGGGCTTCATGTTCGTGGTAAAATTTAGTCGATATATTCATTGTTTATTTGTAAAAAATTGCAACATTTAGAGAAAATTTTGAAAAAGTAGAATTTTTCAGAATTTAAATGCATCTGCTTGTAAAACAGACGGTTATACCACCCAAAACAGTTACTAGTTCACATTTCCCATATGTCTACTTTAGATTGGCATCATTTTTTGAACATTCTTTTATTTTTCTTGGATGTTACAAGGCTTAGAACATAAACAGCAATTTCTCATATTTTTAAGAAAATTTCAAAAGCCTTTTGTTTAAGGTACCTCTTCAGTTCTGAAATGGATTTGAGGGGCCTATGTATTAGAAACCCTGATAAAACACCCCATTTTAAAAACTAGACCCCTCAAAGTATTCAAAACAGCATTTAGAAAGTTTTTTAGCCCTTCAGGCATTTCACAGGAATTAAAGCAAAGTGGAGGTGAAATTTGCAAATTTCATTTTTCTTGCTGAATTTCAATTTTATTCAATTTTTTTTCTGTAACACAGAAGGTTTTACCAGAGAAACACTACTAAATATATATTGTCCAGATTCTGCAGTTTTTAGAAATGTCCCACATGTGGCTCTACTGCGCTTGTGGACTAAAACACAAGCCCCAGAAGCAATGAAGCACCTAGTGCATTTTGAGGCCTCTTTTTTATTAGAATATATTTTAGGCAGCATGCCAGGTTTGAAGAGGTGTTGAGGTGCCAAAACAGTAGGAATCCCCCAATAGTGACCCCATTTTGGAAACTACACCCCTCAAGGAATTCATTTATGGTTGTTGTTACCATTTTGACTGCACAGTTTTTTCACAGCACCTATTTGAATTGGGCTGTGAAATTAAAAAAATTTCATTTTTTCCAATAAAATTTCATTTGTGATCAAAATTTCTTATTTTAACAGGGAACAAAATACCCCATTTTGTTGCCCAATTTGTCCTTAGTGCGGCAATACCCCATTTGTGGTGATAAACTGCCGTTTGGGCCCATGGGAGGGCTCAGAAGAAAGGAGCGCTATGTGTTTGTTGGAGTCCAGATTTTGCTGGATTGGTTTTCGGGTGCCATGTCGCATTTGCAGAGCCCCAAAGGTATCAAAGCAATGGAAACCCACCAGAAGTGACCCCATTCTGGAAACTACACCCCTCAAGGAATTCAAATATGGTTGTTGTTACAATTTTGACCACACAGTTTTTTCACAGCACCTATTTGAATTGGGCTGTGAAATGAAAAAAATCTCATTTTTTTCAATAAGATGTAATTTTTTATCAAAATTTCTTATTTTCACAGGGAACAAAATACCCATTTTGTTGCCCAATTTCTCCTGAGTGCAGCAATACCCCATTTGTGGCGATAAACTGCCGTTTGGGCCCATGGGAGGCCTCAGAAGGGAAGGAGCGCTGTGTGTTTTTTGGAGTGCAGATTTTGCTGGTTTGGTTTTCGGGTGCCATGTCGCATTTGCAGAGCCCCAGAGGTATCAAAGCAATGGAAACCCACCAGAAATGACCCCATTTTGGAAACTACACCCCTCAAGGAATTCATTTATGGGTGTTGTGACCATTTTGACCCCATAGTTTTTTCACAGAACTTATTTGAATTGGGCTGGGAATTAAAACAAAATTAATTTCTTCCAATAATATGTAGTTTTGGCTGAAAATTTCTTATTTTCACAAGAAACAAAATACCCCATTCTGTTGCGCAATTTGCTCTGAGTGCCGCAATACCCCATTTGTGGTGATAAACTGCCGTTTGGGCCCATGGGAGGGCTCAGAAGGAAAGGACCACCATTTGGTCTACTGGGGATTTTCTGATGCGAAGTCATGTATGCAGAAGCCCCTGAGGTACCAGTACAGTTGAAACCCGCAAGAAGTGACCCCGTTTTAAAAACTACACCCTTATGGCATTCATCTAGAGGTGTAGTGAGCATTTTGACCGGAGACATACACCCCATAAACTGTAATGTGGGTTCTCCTGGGTACGGCAATACCCTACATGTGGCTGTTATCAGCTGCCTGGGCACGCAGCAGGGCCCAGAGGGGAAAGACAAGGGGGGATAAGCTGTGCGGAGTACATCAGGGTAAGTAAAATTGGGGTAAATTATAAACCAAGGGATGTATGATCAATTTTAAAACACTCTTTCATACAGAGCTCTGGTTTTTCGGGACACGTGTCACATTGATATATTGTGTCCTCCCTTATCCCCCTCTTGGGGAACTTCTCCTGGAAAGTGTTGCCCTGGTACGATGAGTGTGGCCTCGCTTCCAGAAGTACTGGGTGCCCCCCCCTTCTTGGTCCCTAAAGATTAGGTTCTTGATAATCACCTCTTGAAATTCCAGGAAAGTTCCCGTCTGGCCTGTATATCGACGTAGCACGTACACATTGTACAAAGCCATCGGTATGATGTGCACGGCCAGCTTCTTATACCACACCGCATGGCGCTGTAGGGCTTCAGGACTTGATCTGACAAGTCCACCCCTCCCATGTACCTATTGTAGCCCAGGATGCAGTCTGGTTTGGGGGTCTCTGTACTGGTACCTCGTACTGGTACATGGGTACTGGTGTGGCCATGTATTGTTGTCAATACAAGGACATCTCTCTTGTCCTTGTACTTGACACACAATATGTTGCTGCTAGATTGTGCCCAGCTCTCATCCCTTCTGAGTGTTTGCCCAAGCAGAGTCTTAGGGAGGCCTCTCAGATTTCTTCTAGCAGTGCCGCATGCCGCAGGACTTGAAGAGAGGCAGTTGAAGAGTGGGACGCTGGTATAAAAATTATCCAGGTAGAGGTGGTGACCCTGGTCCAGCAGTGGGTGCACCAAATTCCACACAATTTTTGCATTAACTCCCAGTAAGGGTGGGCATTCTGGGGCCTGAATACTGCTGTCCTTCCCTTCATATATCCTAAATCTGTAGGTATACCCTGATGCACTCTCGCACAGCTTGTACATCTTCACGCCATACCTTGCCCTCTTACCCAGCAGGTACTCACGGAATCGAACCCTCCCTTTAAAATGTACCAAGGACTCATCAATAGAAATACACTTCTCGGGGGTGTATGCTTGGGAAAACCGGGCACTGAAACGGTCTAATAGGGGTCTCCGTTTATACAAACGGTCAAAACTGGGGTCATCTCAGGATGGGCACGGCTCATTATCAGTATAATGTAAGAAGCGAAGTATTGCCTCATTTATTTATTTTTTTAGGTTACAGTTCAGTTCTGAAGTTGCTTTGAGGGGCCCATATATTAGAAACCCCTATCAAACACCCCATTTTAGAAACTAGACCCCTCAAATTATTCACAACAGCATTTAGAAAGTTTATGAACCCTTTAGGTGTTTCACAGAAATTTAGAGCAAAGTAGAGGTGAAATTAAATTATTTTTTTTGGTCAGAAAATCCTCTTTATACCATTTTAAACACAAAAGGTTTTATCAGAGAAACGCAACTTAATACTTATTACCCAGATTCTGCAGCTTTGAGAAATATGCCACATGTGGCCCTAGTGCGGTAATGAACTGAAGCACCGGCCTCCGAAGCAAAGGCGCACCTAGTGGATTTTGAGGCATCTTTTTTATTAGGCACCATGTCCGGTTTGAAGAGGTCTTGTGGTGCCAAAACAGTGGAAACCCCCCAAATGTGACCCCATTTTGGAAACTAGACCCCTTGAGGAATTCATTGTAGTTTTCTTGGGGTGCATGCAGCTTTTTGATCAGTTTTTATTCTATTTTTAGGTGGCGTGGTGACTAAAAAACAGCAATTCTACTATTGTTTTTTTATTCTATTTTTTTTACAGCGTTCACCGTGCGCTATAAATGACATATTCACTTTATTCTGCGGGGCGATACGATTACGGCGATACCATATGTTTATAGTTTTTTTTATGTCTTATGGCGTTTGCACAATAAAATAAGTTTTGTAAAAAATCATTCACTTTTTGTGTTACCTTATTCTAAGAGCCAGAACTTTTTTATTTTTCCATCAATAAAGCCGTGCGAGGACTTATTTTTTGCGTAACGAACTGTAGTTTCGATTAGTACCATTTTTAGGTACATGCGACTTTTTAATCTCTTTTTATTCCATTTTTTGCGAGGTGAAGTGACCAAACAATTGTGATTTTGGTACGGTTTATTATTATATTCTTTTAAGGCGTTCACCGTGCGGGATAAATAACGAAATAATTTTGTAGTTCAGGCCGTTACGGACACAGCGATACCAATTATGTATAGTTTATTTGTTTGTTTATATATTTTTATTATGTGACTCCTGGCCGTCAGCTGACGTACCCGGAAGTAACATCGACAACATCAGACGAACGCGCAGGCGCAGTGGGAGGCTGTAGGCGCATCTCCTTACTGCACATAAGCCCATTCTCATCGAGGATGGAGTATGATAATAGCAAATAGGGTAGATATTGCGGATGAGCTCAAAACCGCAACTCGGCTGCCATAGATAAAGCACCTTCTCTGTAAATAAACTTGGTATGGATAAATAAGTGATATTAATATTTGCCACACTTTAGAATTTTAAAACACTTCTCTTGAAAGGAACGGCTATACCTGTTAACAATGAATGGTGTACTGCAAGTAGCTGTATTGTAACCAGAATTACCAGCCACACACCTACTTTAACAACCATAAATAGTAACATTGAAATGTGTATTTAAATTAAACAGGTATAGTTTGTTTGCTCGTTTAGACCTTCAGGCTGTACACAAGCCAGTCTATAAATCCACTGGGCCTCTTTACGCAGAATAAGATTGTCCCAGTCCCCTCCCCGTTTTGGAGGACGTACCAGTTCAATCGCCTGAAATTTTAAGCATTCTGCCCTGCCTTGATGTTTTGCATGTACATGTTTGGATATGGGAGTATCTCTTTCATTTGTAACATCTCCAACAAGTTCTCTAATCCGGCGCCGAAACTGCCGCACCGTTTTGCCCACATAATTCAGTGGGCATGGACATGTTATCAAATAAACCACCCCTGCCGTTTTGCAATTGACAAAGTCTCGAATATCATACTCGACCTTGGTGGTAACACTTTTAAATTTTCTCCCATTCTGGATAAAGTCACAAGCTTTACAACTGCCACATCTATGTGTGCCTGGTATCTGCCTATCCAGCCAGGTTCATTTTTGTGTTATAGGGTCAAAGCAGCTGTGCATCACCCTATCCCTGATGTTTTTACATCTACGGAACGTGACTGAAGGCCATTGTGTAATCTGATCCACCAAGTCCACATCTGCACCTAGGATACGCCAGTATCTTTTTAATATTTGCATGATCTCAGATTGTTTGGAGTCATAAGTACCTATAAGTCTCGTAACCCTTTCCTCTTTTCGTTGTCTAGGGACTTAAAGACTCTGCCTGTCTGCATCCCTCGCTCCCTCATAGGCCTTTCTAATTACCCCCTTTGGGAAGCCTCTCTCCTTCAATCTATTTGTGAGATCCTGTGCCTGTATCTCAAAGTTATCCATCGAGCTACAGTTCCAGCGTACTCTCATGAATTGGCCTCTGGGGATACCTCGTTTGAGGGGATAAGGGTGACAACTATTCCATTGTAAAAAGCTGTTAGTTGCTGTCTCCTTTCGGTGTACCTTATTACGTATTGTGCCTTCCTTAGTTTTCATAATCTTTAGATCTAGAAAAGATAATTCCCGATCACTGATTTCACATGTAAACCTCAGCCCTAGATTGTTTTCATTAAGGGCTGCCACAAAGGCATTGAATTCCTCCACTGTGGAATTCCAAAGCAACAACACGTCATCAATGTATCTAATCCAGATACCTATTGATGAAGTCCACTTAGCAAATTTATCCCCAAACACTACTGTCTCTTCCCACCAGCCAAGGTATAAATTTGCATAGGTGGGAGCAGTAGGACTCCCCATTGCTGTGTCACGTTGCTGGTGGAAGATGCGGTCCTCAAAGATGAATACATTCCTTTCTAACACAAAATGTAACAATTGCAACACAAGCTGATTGTGAGCCACATATTGAGTGCCTCAAGATTTTAAAAAATATTCCACTGCCTCACAGCCAAGTCCATGTGGAATAGAGGAGTACAAAGCCTCCACGTCTAGGCTGGCCAAAAATGTATTTTGTTCCAGCGTAATACCATCAATTTGTTTTAAAACATCCATAGTGTCACGTACATATGATGTAAGACCTAGCACAAATGGACGCAACACCTCATCTATATATGTACTCACATTCTGGGTTAGATTATTGATACCTGATACAATAGGTCTGCCACGTAAGGGAGGGTACCCTTTGTGAATTTTGGGCAGGCTATAAAAGCATGCCATGATGGGAAATTGTGGAAACAGAAAGTTAAATTCACTAGCACTAATCAGGGAACTACTCTTTGCATCACGTAGGATGCCTAAAAGCTCCTTTTTGAACAGTGCTGTGGGGTTCTCTTTTAAAATGGTTTAACAGTCAGGATTGAGCAAGATGTCCTCACACATCTTCTTATAGTCTTCTCTACTCATAACCACAATGTTCCCACCCTTATCGGATGCTTTCAGAATGATGTTTTGTCTTTTTTCCAAAGTGGTAAGAGCTACACGTTCAGACCAAGACAGATTGTTGTCTATTCCACTCACATCCTGACCCAGAGCCTTAATCTCATCTCCCACCAATTCAACAAACAGATCTACATTTGTAAAATCTCCCAGTGGCGGTAGTTTCCTACTTTTAGTTTTTAAATTGGTAAATGGACCTAGTCCTGGAGCTCTACTTGATTCCTCAAGCAACCCTTCCAAGGCTTCTAGGCCTTCCAAATCAGATTCTTCTAAACCCATTTCCAGACAATTCTTTCTATTGTGATGCTTAAAAAACTTTATCCATTTCAATTTGCGAGCAAATAAATTCAAATCCTTCACCCAGGTAAATGAATCAAATTTCACTGTGGGGACAAATGAAAGCCCCTTCTCCAAAAGCATGATCTCAGATGGACTTAAATTGTATTCAGATAAATTGATGATTTGTAACTTATCTGTTCCTCTTCCCTTTATAAATCCTTTTGCCCCTTCAGCATGTAGCGGGAAATGGGGGGATTGTTGGATAAAAAATTACTGCCACTGTTGGAAGAAGCTCTTGCCCGGCCTCTATTCCTACCTCTGGCACCCCCCCCCCCCCCCCCCGCCCGCTATATTTTTGTCTACCGCCACTAGGCCCAAAAAATGGGCCCACTCTTTCAGAGTCTGTAGTTTCACTCTCAGATGTGGAAGGGTCAGATTCTCTTAAACCCCTACTTTGCTGCTGCTGCTGCTGTTGTTGTTGTTGATTAACAAAATCATAAGCTTTTTTCTCCCTAAACTCCTGCAGATCTCTTTGGAACTGGAAGTGCTTACGCTCTTTTAGATGATTAGTAAACCTCTCTAAAGATTGTTGCAAGGTTTTATCTTTTTTGTCAAAGCCTGGGGTATCTACCAGAGTCTTAACTGTCTCAATCTCCTTTTTCAATTCAACACTGATATATTCAAACTGGATTTTCTCTTCTTCTACCAAAATTTGCATTAGTCTCAGTGAACTCCCTGTGATCTCCTGCTCCCACCTCCAGTGGCGTAACTACCGCCGTAGCAGCAGTAGCGGCTGCTACGGGGCCCGCGGCATGAGGGGGCCCGTGTCGCCCGCCGGCACGGGCCCCCACCATGGCCGCAGGCTCCGCTAGCAGCCGCTATGGCTGCTACAGCGGGACGCCACTGAACACTATGGCAGAGCAGGGAGGTATCTCCCCGCTCTGCCATTAAACAAAAGACATGTATCCCCTATCCACAGCATAGGGGATACATGTGTGATCGCTGGCAGCGATAGGGAGAACGGGGGACTGAAAGTCCCCTGAAGTTCTCCATCACAAACCTCGGACTTCCGGGGTGTGTGTCGGCAGCTCCGTAGAAATGAATGGAGCGCCGGTCGCGCTTGTGCGCATGCGTGACCAGTGCTCCTTTCATTTTTATTGAGCTGCCGACACAGACGCTGTAAGTCAGAGGTTTGTGATGGAGAACTTCAGGGGACTTTCGGTCCCCCGTTCTCCCTATCAATGCCAGCGATCACACATGTATCCCCTATCCTGTGGATAGGGGATGCATGTTATTTGTAGGACACACTATAGGTCGCATTTTTGGGGGGGGGGGGGGCGCTGTATGGCGTTCCCTACAGGGGGGGGGCGCTGTATGGCATTCCCTACAGGGGGGGCTGTATGGCTTTCCCTACAGGGGGGCGCGCTGTATGGCGTTCCCTACAGGGGGGGTGCTGTATGGCTTCCCTACAGGGGGGGGCGCTGTATGGCATTCCCTACAGGGGGGGCGCTGTATGGCGTTCCCTGCAGGGGGGGCTGTATGGTGTTCCCTGCAGGGGGGGCTGTATGGCGTTCCCTGCAGGGGGCGCTGTATGGCGTTCCCAGCAGGGGGAGGCGCTGTATGGCGTTCCCTGCTGGGGGGGGGGGGGGCGCTGTATGGCGTTCCCTACAGGGGGGGCTGTATGGCGTTCCCTACAGGGGGGGCTGTATGGCGTTCCCTACAGGGGGGGCTGTATGGCGTTCCCTACAGGGGGGGCTGTGTGGCGTTCCCTACAGGGGGGGGGCTGTATGGCGTTCCCTACAGGGGGGGTGCTGTATGGCGTTCCCTACAGGGGGGCGCTGTATGGCGTTCCCTACAGGGAGGGGGCGCTGTATGGCGTTCCCTGCAGGGGGGGCTGTGTGGCGTTCCCTGCAGGGGGGCTGTATGGCGTTCCCTGCAGGGGGCGCTGTATGGCGTTCCCAGCAGGGGGAGGCGCTGTATGGCGTTCCCTGCCGGGGGGGGCGCTATATGGCGTTCCCTACAGGGGGGGGCTGTATGGCGTTCCCTACAGGGGGGGGCGCTGTATGGCGTTCCCTGCAGGGGGGGGCTGTATGGCGTTCCCTGCAGGGGGGGCTGTATGGCGTTCCCTGCAGGGGGCGCTGTATGGCGTTCCCAGCAGGGGGAGGCGCTGTATGGCGTTCCCAGCAGGGGGAGGCGCTGTATGGCGTTCCCTGCCGGGGGGGGCGCTGTATGGCGTTCCCTGCAGGGCGGGGCTGTATGGCGTTCCCTGCAGGGGGGGCTGTATGGCGTTACCTGCAGGGGGCACTGTATGGCGTTCCCTACAGGGGGGGGCTGTGTGGCGTTCCCTACAGGGGGGGGCTGTATGGCGTTCCCTACAGGGGGGGTGCTGTATGGCGTTCCCTACAGGGGGGGCGCTGTATGGCGTTCCCTACAGGGGGGGGGGGTGCTGTATGGCGTTCCCTGCAGGGGGGGGCTGTGTGGCGTTCCCTGCAGGGGGGCTGTATGGCGTTCCCTGCAGGGGGCTCTGTATGGCGTTCCCAGCAGGGGGAGGCGCTGTATGGCGTTCCCTGCCGGGGGGGGCGCTGTATGGCGTTCCCTACAGGGGGGGCTGTATGGCGTTCCCTACAGGGGGGGGGGCGCTGTATGGCGTTCCCTGCAGGGGGGGGCTGTATGGCGTTCCCTGCAGGGGGGGCTGTATGGCGTTCCCTGCAGGGGGCGCTGTATGGCGTTCCCAGCAGGGGGAGGCGCTGTATGGCGTTCCCTGCCGGGGGGGCGCTGTATGGCGTTCCCTGCAGGGCGGGGCTGTATGGCGTTCCCTGCAGGGGGGGCTGTATGGCGTTCCCTGCAGGGGGCACTGTATGGCGTTCCCAGCAGGGGGAGGCGCTGTATGGCGTTCCCTGCCGGGGGGGGCGCTATATGGCGTTCCCTACAGGGGGGGGCTGTATGGCGTTCCCTACAGGGGGGGCTGTATGGCGTTCCCTACAGGGGGGCTGTATGGCGTTCCCTAAAGGGGGGCTGTATGGCGTTCCCTACAGGGGGGCTGTATGGCGTTCCCTACAGGGGGGGCTGTGTGGCGTTCCCTACAGGGGGGGCTGTATGGCGTTCCCTACAGGGGGGCTGTATGGCGTTCCCTACAGGGGGGGCTGTATGGCGTTCCCTACAGGGGGGACTGTATGGCGTTATCTACAGGGGACTGTATGGCGTTCCCTACAGGGGGGGCTGTATGGCGTTCTCTACAGTGGGGGCTGTATGGCGTTAGCGCCATACAGCCCCCTCTGTAGGTAACGCCATACAGTCCCCCTGTAGATAACGCCATACAGTCCCCCCTGTAGATAACGCCACACAGCCCCCCCCTGTAGATAACGCCACACAGTCCCCCCTGTAGATAACACCACACAGTCCCCCCTGTAGATAACTCCACACAGCCCCCCTGTAGGGAACGCCATACAGACCCCCCCTGTAGATAACGCCATACAGACCCCCCTGTAGATAAAGCCATAGACCCCCCTGTAGATAACGCCATACAGCCCCCTCTGTAGATAGCGCCATACAGCCCCCTCTGTAGATAACGGCATACAGCCCCCTCTGTAGATAACGCCACACAGCCCCCCTGTAGATAACGCCACACAGTCCCCCCTGTAGATAACGCCACACAGCCCCCCCTGTAGGGAACGCCATACAGCCCCCTCTGTAGATAACGCCATACAGTCTACAGGGGGGGCTGTATGGCGTTATCTACAGGGAGCGCTGTATGGCGTTATATACAGGGGGGACTGTATGGCGTTATCTACAGGGGGGGCTGTAAAAAAGGCACTATCTACAAGGGGGGGAGGGTTGTGTGACACCCAGGAGAGGGGGGGCCCCAGTCAAAAGTTTGCTATGGGGCCCAGTCTTTCCTAGTTACGCCCCTGCCCACCTCTCTTTTATATTCGGTGTCTTTAATCTAGAGGCTGGAGCAATTGGGACTCTCAGGCCTCTAGGTACTATTTTATTCTTGAGATAGTTCTCCAGACTCTGAATTTCCCACCAACTCCTTGTATAATCCGTGTGCAATCTAGTGAGGTTTTTAAAAGTGATTTTAAGGGACGCACCCTGTGTCATATATACGAGTTCACACTCAGAAAAGACGCTTTTGGCTTCACTCATCCATCCTTCTGTACTCAAATCAGAGAGTGCAAAGGCTGCCATACCCAGATATAATATATAATGAACTGTACTAATTCGTAATAATTCACTGTATTTCTTTGATATATATTAACTTGTGCTCCCACAAAGTATAGGAAATTGTAATTCACTGAAGTGATATATGAGTAAAACGTATACATTTTATTTCATAACTCTCTAAAAACAGGGGTATAGTCACCACTGTGAAAAGCCCCACCGTGTGCATTAAAAACGTATTAAACACATACTCCAAGTCCTGGTTCGTTTGTGCACCCTCTCTGACTGGGTATACTTGAAAGATGCAAATATGGGATCAACGTTTCAACATTGGTATAACAGTGGATTAGACCCTAAAACACACCGGAGCCTGCAGTTACCGCTCCTAAATCTCCTGATGCTAAGGTACACAACAGTGCCACTGTTCCCTACGCTATGATCCCTCACTAACCTGACCCTACGCGTTTCTATACATATCATCAGGGGTCTGTAACTTGGTCATTCTGGCTAAGATGCCAGCGATATTAATTCATTAGCAGATATTCTGCTGTACAACACGGAAGCGTGCACGCATAGATGTCAGCGGCACGCTTCACTTCGGGACTCAGAGTTGATATAACTAACACTCCTCCCCCTGGCCTCAGCAGCGCACTTCGAAACAGCCAATCACACTAGCCCAACTCATTCGTGACGCCTGACCATGTGACTCCCGGCCGTCAGCTGACGTACCCGGAAGTAACATTGACAACATCAGATGAACGCGCAGGCGCAGTGGGAGGCTGTAGGCGCATCTCCTTACTGCACATAAGCCCATTCTCATCGAGGATGGAGTATGATAATAGCAAATAGGGTAGATATTGCGGATCAGCTCAAAACCGCAACTCGGCTGCCATAGATAAAGCACCTTCTCTGTAAATACACTTGGTATGGATAAATAAGCGATATTAATATTTGCCACACTTTAGAATTTTAAAACACTTCTCTTGAAAGGAACGGCTATACCTGTTAACAATGAATGGTGTACTGCAAGTAGCTGTATTGTAACCAGAATTACCAGCCAGACACCTACTTTAACAACCATAAATAGTAACATTGAAATGTGTATTTAAATGAAACAGGTATAGTTTGTTTGCTCGTTTAGACCTTCAGGCTGTACACAAGCCAGTCTATAAATCCACTGGGCCTCTTTACGCAGAATAAGATTGTCCCAGTCCCCTCCCCGTTTTGGAGGACGTACCAGTTCAATCGCCTGAAATTTTAAGCATTCTGCCCTGCTTTGATGTTTTGCATGTACATGTTTGGATATGGGAGTATCTCTTTCATTTGTAACATCTCCAACATGTTCTGTAATCCGGCGCCGAAACTGCCGCACCGTTTTGCCCACATAATTCAGTGGGCATGGACATGTTATCAAATAAACCACCCCTGCCGTTGTGCAATTGACAAAGTCTCGAATATCATACTCGACCTTGGTGGTAACACTTTTAAATTTTCTCCCATTCTGGATAAAGTCACAAGCTTTACAACTGCCACATCTATGTGTGCCTGGTATCTGCCTATCCAGCCAGGTTCCTTTTTGTGTTATAGGGTAAAAACAGCTGTGCATCACCCTATCCCTGATGTTTTTACCTCTACGGAACGTGACTGAAGGCCATTGTGTAATCTGATCCACCAAGTCCACATCTGCACCTAGGATACGCCAGTATCTTTTTAATATTTGCATGATCTCAGATTGTTTGGAGTCATAAGTACCTATAAGTCTCGTAACCCTTTCCTCTTTTCGTTGTCTAGGGACTAAAAGACTCTGCCTGTCTGCATCCCTCGCTCCCTCATAGGCCTTTCTAATTACCCCCTTTGGGAAGCCTCTCTCCTTCAATCTATTTGTGAGATCCTGTGCCTGTATCTCAAAGTCATCCATCGAGCCACAGTTCCGGCGTACTCTCATGAATTGGCCTCTGTGGATACCTCGTTTGAGGGGATAAGGGTGACAAGTATTCCATTGTAAAAAGCTGTTAGTTGCTGTCTCCTTTCGGTGTACCTTAGTACGTATTGTGCCTTCCTTAGTTTTCATAATCTTTAGATCTAGAAAAGATAATTCCCGATCACTGATTTCACATGTAAACCTCAGCCCTAGATTGTTTTCATTAAGGGCTGCCACAAAGGCATTGAATTCCTCCACTGTGGAATTCCAAAGCAACAACACGTCATCAATGTATCTAATCCAGATACCTATTGATGAAGTCCACTTAGCAAATTTATCTCCAAACACTACTGTCTCTTCCCACCAGCCAAGATATAAATTTGCATAGGTGGGAGCAGTAGGACTCCCCATTGCTGTGCCACGTTGCTGGTGGAAGATGCGGTCCTCAAAGATGAATACATTAATTTCTAACACAAAATGTAACAATTGCAACACAAGCTGATTGTGAGCCACATATTGAGTGCCTCGAGATTTTAAAAAATATTCCACTGCCTCACAGCCAAGTCCATGTGGAATAGAGGAGTACAATGCCTCCACGTCCAGGCTAGCCAAAAATGTATTTTGTTCCAGCGTAATACCATCAATTTGTTTTAAAACATCCATAGTGTCACATACATATGATGTAAGACCTAGCACAAACGGACGCAACACCTCATCTATATATGTACTCACATTCTGGGTTAGATTATTGATACCTGATACAATAGGTCTGCCACGTAAGGGAGGGTACCCTTTGTGAATTTTGGGCAGGCTATAAAAGCATGCCATGATGGGAAATTGTGGAAACAGAAAGTTAAATTCACTAACACTAATCAGGGAACTACTCTTTGCATCACGTAGATTGCCTAAAAGCTCCTGTTTGAACAGTGCTGTGGGGTTCTCTTTTAAAATGGTGTAACGCGTAGGGTCAGGTTAGTGAGGGATCATAGCGTAGGGAACAGTGGCACTGTTGTGTACCTTAGCATCAGGAGATTTAGGAGTGGTAACTGCAGGCTCCGGTGTGTTTTAGGGTCTAATCCACTGTTATACCAATGTTGAAACGTTGATCCCATATTTGCATCTTTCAAGTATACCCAGTCAGAGAGGGTTCACAAACGAACCAGGACTTGGAGTATGTGTTTAATACGTTTTTAATGCACACGGTGGGGCTTTTCACAGTGGTGACTATACCCCTGTTTTTAGAGAGTTATGAAATAAAATTTATACGTTTTACTCATATATCACTTCAGTGAATTACAATTTCCTATACTTTGTGGGAGCACAAAGAAATACAGTGAATTATTACGAATTAGTACAGTTCATTATATATTATATCTGGGTATGGCAGCCTTTGCACTCTCTGATTTGAGTACAGAAGGATGGATGAGTGAGGCCAAAAGCGTCTTTTCTGAGTGTGAACTCGTATATACGACACAGGGTGCGTCCCTTAAATCCACTTTTAAAAACCTCACTAGATTGCACAAGGATTATACAAGGAGTTGGTGGGAAATTCAGAGTCTGGAGAACTATCTCAAGAATAAAATAGTACCTAGAGGCCTGAGAGTCCCAATTGCTCCAGCCTCTAGATTAAAGACACCGAATATAAAAGAGAGGTGGGAGCAGGAGATCACAGGGAGTTCACTGAGACTAATGCAAATTTTGGTAGAAGAAGAGAAAATCCAGTTTGAATATATCAGTGTTGAATTGAAAAAGGAGATTGAGACAGTTAAAGAGGCTCTGTCACCAGATTTTGCAACCCCTATCTGCTATTGCAGCAGATAGGCGCTGCAATGTAGATTACAGTAACGTTTTTATTTTTTAAAAACGAGCATTTTTGGCCAAGTTATGACCATTTTCGTATTTATGCAAATGAGGCTTGCAAAAGTACAACTGGGCGTGTAGAAAAGTAAAAGTACAACTGGGCGTGTTGAAAAGTAAAAGTACAACTGGGCGTGTATTATGTGTGTTACATCTGGGCGTGTTTACTACTTTTACTAGCTGGGCGCTCTGATGAGAAGTATCATCCACTTCTCTTCAGAACGCCCAGCTTCTGGCAGTGCAGATCTGTGACGTCACTCACAGGTCCTGCATCGTGTCGGCACCAGAGGCTACAGTTGATTCTGCAGCAGCATCAGCGTTTGCAGGTAAGTAGCTACATCGATTTACCTGCAAATGCCGATGCTGCTGCAGAATCATCTGTAGCCTCTGGTGCCGGTGTCCTCGCTCGTCTGACACGATGCAGGACCTGTGAGTGACGACACAGCGTGATCTCTGGAGAACACGGCTGTGTCTGCACTGCCAGAAGCTGGGCGTTGTGAAGAGAAGTGGATGATACTTCTATACACAACGCCCAGCTAGTAAAAGTAGTAAACACGCCCCGATGTACGCACATAATACACGCCCAGTTGTACTTTTACTTTTCAACACGCCCAGTTGTACTTTTGCAAGCCTCATTTGCATAAATACGAAAATGGTCATAACTTGGACAAAAATGCTCGTTTTTTAAAAATAAAAACGTTACTGTAATCTCCATTGCAGCGCCTATCTGCTGCAATAGCAGATAGGGGTTGCAAAATCTGGTGACAGAGCCTCTTTAAGACTCTGGTAGATACCCCAGGCTTTGACAAAAAAGACAAAATCTTGCAACAATCTTTAGAGAGGTTTACTAATCATCTAAAAGAGTGTAAGCACTTCCAGTTCCAAAGAGATCTGCAGGAGTTTAGGGAGAAAAAAGCTTATGATTTTGTTAATCAACAACAACAACAGCAGCAGCAAAGTAGGGGTTTAAGAGAATCTGACCCTTCCACATCTGAGAGTGAAACTACAGACTCTGAAAGAGTGGGCCCATTTTTTGGGACTAGTGGCGGTAGACAAATATATAGGGGGGGTGCCAGAGGTAGGAATAGAGGCCAGGCAAGAGCTTCTTCCAACAGTGGCAGTAATTTTTTATCCAACAATCCCCCCATTTCCCGCTACATGCTGAGGGGGCAAAAGGATTTATAAAGGGAAGAGGAACAGATAAGTTACAAATCATCAATTTATCTGAATACAATTTAAGTCCATCTGAGATCATGCTGTAATGGCAGGGGGTAGGGAGACGGACAAGTGAGCCCTAATCTACCCGCCACTCTGTCCCTGCCTACTTGCAACGACCCGCCCTAGGCGACGGGGTACAACTGGGCGGCGGTCCCTGCGCTCAGTAAGTGCACGACAAACACGACAAACATACAAAGGAACACAAGAAAGGAAAAGGGGCCGTTGCCCACGGCAACACCGTGAGCAACCAGAGTGGTGAACGAGCCGAGTCAAGCCAGGAGTGTGTGAGGTACAAAACGAAAAGCAGAAGAGTAGTCGGTAAGCCAGGGTCTGTATGGAGCAGGATCAAAAATAGCAGGAGCTGTAGCTGGGCCAGGAAACCACAAGGAAAGAATCACAAGCACCGAGTGACAGGAAGTGCAGGCTTAAATAGACCGAGGGCGGGAGCTAGCTGAGACTGGCCAGGTTACGATAGGCTCTCCCACTCCTAAGCCTGCCAGCCTGAATGGTGGAAGCAGGAGTCAGTCTCAGGGATGTATTCTCAGGTGCTGACTGATTAGTTCTGGGAGTTAACCCCGAAGCTGTGCCTGGCAGATCCTTTACACATGCTTTTGGAGAAGGGGCTTTCATTTGTCCCCACAGTGAAATTTGATTCATTTACCTGAGTGAAGGATTTGAATTTATTTGCTCGCAAATTGAAATGGATAAAGTTTTTTAAAGAGGCTCTGTCACCAGATTTTGCAACCCCTATCTGCTATTGCAGCAGATAGGCGCTGCAATGTAGATTACAGTAACGTTTTTATTTTTAAAAAACGAGCATTTTTGGCCAAGTTATGACCATTTTTGTATTTATGCAAATGAGGCTTGCAAAAGTACAACTGGGCGTGTTTAAAAGTAAAAGTACAACTGGGCGTGTATTATGTGCGTACATCGGGGCGTTTTTACTTCTTTTACTAGCTGGGCGTTCTGACGAGAAGTATCATCCACTTCTCTTCAGAACGCCCAGCTTCTGGCAGTGCACAGACACACAGCGTGTTCTCGAGAGATCACGCTGTGACGTCACTCACAGGTCCTGCATCGTGTCGGACGAGCGAGGACACATCGGCACCAGAGGCTACAGTTGATTCTGCAGCAGCATCGGCATTTGCAGGTCGATGTAGCTACTTACCTGCAAACGCTGATGTTGCTGCAGAATCAACTGTAGACTCTGGTGCCGATGTGTCCTCGCTCGTCTGACACGATGCAGGACCTGGGGAAGTGACGTCACAGCGTGATCTGCCAGAAGCTGGGCGTTCTGAAGAGAAGTGGATGATGCTTCTCGTCAGAATGCCCAGCTAGTAAAAGAAGTAAAAACGCCCGATGTACGCACATAATACACGCCCAGTTGTACTTTTACTTTTAAACACGCCCAGTTGTACTTTTGCAAGCCTCATTTGCATAAATACAAAAATGGTCATAACTTGGCCAAAAATGCTCGTTTTTAAAAAATAAAAACGTTACTGTAATCTACATTGCAGCGCCTATCTGCTGCAATAGCAGATAGGGGTTGCAAAATCTGGTGACAGGGCCTCTTTAAGCATCACAATAGAAAGAAATGTCTGGAAATGGGTTTAGAAGAATCTGATTTGGAAGGCCTAGAAGCCTTGGAAGGGTTGCTTGAGGAATCAAGTAGAGCTCCAGGACTAGGTCCATTTACCAATTTAAAAACTAAAAGTAGGAAACTACCGCCACTGGGAGATTTAACAAATGTAGATCTGTTTGTTGAATTGGTGGGAGATGAGATTAAGGCTCTGGGTCAGGATGTGAGTGGAATAGACAACAATCTGTCTTGGTCTGAACGTGTAGCTCTTACCACTTTGGAAAAAAGACAAAACATCATTCTGAAAGCATCCGATAAGGGTGGGAACATTGTGGTTATGAGTAGAGAAGACTATAAGAAGATGTGTGAGGACATCTTGCTCAATCCTGACTTAAACCATTTTAAAAGAGAAGCCCACAGCACTGTTCAAAAAGGAGCTTTTAGGCATCCTACGTGATGCAAAGAGTAGTTCCCTGATTAGTGCTAGTGAATTTAACTTTCTGTTTCCACAATTTCCCATCATGGCATGCTTTTATAGCCTGCCCAAAATTCACAAAGGGTACCCTCCCTTACGTGGCAGACCTATTGTATCAGGTATCAATAATCTAACCCAGAATGTGAGTACATATATAGATGAGGTGTTGCGTCCATTTGTGCTAGGTCTTACATCATATGTACGTGACACTATGGATGTTTTAAAACAAATTGATAGTATTACGCTGGAACAAAATACATTTTTGGCTAGCCTGGACGTGGAGGCATTGTACTCCTCTATTCCACATGGACTTGGCTGTGAGGCAGTGGAATATTTTTTAAAATCTCGAGGCACTCAATATGTGGCTCACAATCAGCTTGTGTTGCAATTGTTACATTTTGTGTTAGAAAGGAATGTATTCATCTTTGAGGACCGCATCTTCCACCAGCAACGTGGCACAGCAATGGGGAGTCCTACTGCTCCCACCTATGCAAATTTATATCTTGGCTGGTGGGAAGAGACAGTAGGGTTTGGGGATAAATTTGCTAAGTGGACTTCATCAATAGGTATCTGGATTAGATACATTGATGACGTGTTGTTGCTTTGGAATTCCACAGTGGAGGAATTCAATGCCTTTGTGGCAGCCCTTAATGAAAACAATCTAGGGCTGAGGTTTACATGTGAAATCAGTGATCGGGAATTATCTTTTCTAGATCTAAAGATTATGAAAACTAAGGAAGGCACAATACGTACTAAGGTACACCGAAAGGAGACAGCAACTAACAGCTTTTTACAATGGAATACTTGTCACCCTTATCCCCTCAAACGAGGTATCCCCAAAGGCCAATTCATGAGAGTACGCCGGAACTGTAGCTCGATGGATGACTTTGAGATACAGGCACAGGATCTCACAAATAGATTGAAGGAGAGAGGCTTCCCAAAGGGGGTAATTAGAAAGGCTTATGAGGTAGCGAGGGATGCAGACAGGCAGAGTCTTTTAGTCCCTAGACAACGAAAAGAGGAAAGGGTTACGAGACTTATAGGTACTTATGACTCCAAACAATCTGAGATCATGCAAATATTAAAAAGATACTGGCGTATCCTAGGTGCAGATGTGGACTTGGTGGATCAGATTACACAATGGCCTTCAGTCACGTTCCGTAGAGGTAAAAACATCTGGGATAGGGTGATGCACAGCTGCTTTGACCCTATAACACAAAAAGGAACCTGGCTGGATAGGCAGATACCAGGCACACATAGATGTGGCAGTTGTAAAGCTTGTGACTTTATCCAGAATGGGAGAAAATTTAAAAGTGTTACCACCAAGGTCAAGTATGATATTCGAGACTTTGTCAATTGCAAAACGGCAGGGGTGGTTTATTTGATAACATGTCCATGCCCACTGAATTATGTGGGCAAAACGGTGCGGCAGTTTCGGCGCCGGATTAGAGAACATGTTGGAGATGTTACAAATGAAGGAGATACTCCCATATCCAAACATGTACATACAAAACATCAAGGCAGGGCAGAATGCTTAAAATTTCAGGCGATTGAACTGGTACGTCCTCCAAAACGGGGAGGGGACTGGGACAATCTTATTCTGCGTAAAGAGGCCCAGTGGATTTATAGACTGGCTTGTGTACAGCCTGAAGGTCTAAACGAGCAAACAAACTATACCTGTTTCATTTAAATACACATTTCAATGTTACTATTTATGGTTGTTAAAGTAGGTGTGTGGCTGGTAATTCTGGTTACAATACAGCTACTTGAAGTACACCATTCATTGTTGACAGGTATAGCCGTTCCTTTCAAGAGAAGTGTTTTAAAATTCTAAAGTGTGGCAAATATTAATATCGCTTATTTATCCATACCAAGTGTATTTACAGAGAAGGTGCTTTATCTATGGCAGCCGAGTTGCGGTTTTGAGCTGATCCGCAATATCTACCCTATTTGCTATTATCATACTCCATCCTCGATGAGAATGGGCTTATGTGCAGTAAGGATATGCGCCTACAGCCTCCCACTGCACCTGCGCGTTCGTCTGATGTTGTCGATGTTACTTCCGGGTACGTCAGCTGACGGCCGGTAGTCACATGGTCAGGCGTCACGAATGAGGTGGGCTAGTGTGATTGGCTGTTTCGAAGTGCGCTGCCGAGGCCAGGGGGAGGAGTATTAGTTATATCAACTCTGAGTCCCGAAGTGAAGCGTGCCGCTGACATCTATGCGTGCACGCTTCCGTGTTGTACAGCAGAATATCTGCTAATGAATTAATATCGCTGGCATCTTAGCCAGAATGACCAAGTTACAGACCCCTGATGATATGTATAGAAACGCGTAGGGTCAGGTTAGTGAGGGATCATAGCGTAGGGAACAGTGGCACTGTTGTGTACCTTAGCATCAGGAGATTTAGGAGTGGTAACTGCAGGCTCCGGTGTGTTTTAGGGTCTAATCCACTGTTATACCAATGTTGAAACGTTGATCCCATATTTGCATCTTTCAAGTATACCCAGTCAGAGAGGGTTCACAAACGAACCAGGACTTGGAGTATGTGTTTAATACGTTTTTAATGCACACGGTGGGGCTTTTCACAGTGGTGACTATACCCCTGTTTTTAGAGAGTTATGAAATAAAATGTATACGTTTTACTCATATATCACTTCAGTGAATTACAATTTCCTATACTTTGTGGGAGCACAAGTTAATATATATCGAAGAAATACAGTGAATTTTTATATATTTTTATTACTAATAAAGGACTGATAAGGTAAAAAGGGGGATTTTTACTTTTAATACTTTTAAAACTTTTATTTTCTTATTTTTACACATGTTTTTTTAACTTTTTTTTTACTTTATTACTTTGTCCCACTAGGGGACTTGAGGGCAGGAGGCCCTGATCACAATTCTAATACACTGCACTACATGCGTAGTGCAGTGTATTAGAACTGTCAGCTACTCACTGACAGCAAGCATAGTGGGTCCTGACTTTGTCAGGACCCACTAGGCTTTCGTCGATGGCATAGCCGGACGCCATTGTTTGGTGTCCGGTTGCCATAGTCACCATCGCCGGCCGCTATTGTGTAGCAGGCCGGCGATGGCAGCTTAACCCCTAAAAAGCCGCAATCTCTATTGAACGCGGCTTTTCAGGGGTTAATCAGCGGGGACACAGCGATCGGTCCCCGCTGTAGGAACTGTGACAGCTGCTGTACGAGACAGCACCTGTCACAGCTCCTGTATGTGTCGGGAGGATGGCCGAAACGGCCGTTACTCCTGAGACGTACTATTAGGTCATGGAGCGCGAACGATACAGCTACCATGACCTAATAGTACGTCCAGGAGGGGGAAGGGGTTAAACAAAATGCAAAGTGCTACATATATATATAGGGGATATGACATCATCATACTAATTATATATGTAAATTCATATAAACATTAATAAGATCAATACAAGTGATCACATAAGTGAATACAAATATTATATATATAATAATTCACTTACATAGACTCAACAGATAGAAAACCGCACTCCCAATATAAATAAATACATTGATTTCTGTTAAAACTAGAAACATCAAATCGGCATCCAGTCATCTCCAATGCCTATGTGTGAACCACAAGATACGTCATGAAAGTGTTGATGTAATCTAGAAACCACGTTCACGTGACCCAACGTGCCATGTTACAGCATATTCAAATTATGGAAACGTCCGGTCTCCATGACTACCGCCCGACTGTCACGGACGGGAGCCAGGGGGACCGTGTGCATAACTTAGATGAGTATTTCAACATATAACTCCCTCTAAACCTCATAAGGTATACTATATTCCAATATTACCATATTAGTCATTGGTCCTAGGATACCCAAATCCAGCGATCACCCATCCCTATATAAGTGACAGGGCGAAAGCATAGAATATGGTAACCCTAGAAGCCTCCCTCTTATGATCCCCACGTTGGTATCCCCAAATCGGAGACACCCACTAGGAGAGCAAATAATAGGGGCCACAAAGGGATAATAGGGGCCACAAAGGGAAAAAACGCAGAGAGGATATCCCCCAATTGGTGACATCTCATCCACCGGAAAAACCCTCTGGAAGTATGACTGTGACCCATATACTATAGGCCCACTCCATAATTGGGCAGCATTAACCCCTTAAGGACACAGCCTGTTTTGGCCTTCAGGACACAGCCGATTTTTTCAAATCTGACATATGTTACTTTATGTGGTAATAACTCTGGAATGCTTTCACCTAGCCAAGCGATTCTGAGAATGTTTTCTCGTGACATATTGTACTTGATGTTAGTGAAAAAATTTGGTTGATAAATTCAGTATTTATTTGTGAAAAACACCAAAATTTAGAGAGAATTTGTGAAAATTAGCATTTTTCTTAATTTAAATGTATATGCTTGTAAGACAGATAGTAATACCACACAAAATAGTTACTAGTTAACATCCCCCATATGTCTACTTTATGTTTGCTTCGTTTTTTGAACGTCCTTTTATTTTTATAGGACGTTACAAGGCTTAGAACTTTAGCAGCAATTTTTCAAATTTTTGTACCACAGAACGTTTTAGCCAAGAATTGCAACTTAATATTTATTACCCTGATTCTACAGTTTTTAGAAATATCCCACATCCTCTTGGACTGAAACACGGACCTCAGAAGCAAAGGATTTTGGGGCCTCCTTTTTTTAGATTATATTTTAGACACCATGTTAGGTTTGAAGAGATCTTGTGGTGCCAAAACAGTGGAGAGCCCCCAAAAGTGACCCCATTTTGGAAACTACAACCCTCAGGGAATTTATCAAGGGGTATAGTTAGCATTTTAACCCCACAGGTGTTTTGCTAAAATTATTGGAAATAGTCTGTAAAATTGAAAATCCAACTTTTTTCTGAAAAAACGTAGACATTTTTAAATTTTACTAGGAATAAAGGAGAAAAAGAACCCCAACATTTGTAAAGCAACTTCTCTCGATTACGGGAATACCGCATATGTGGTAATAAACTGCTGTTTGGACCCACAGCAGGGCTCAAAAGGGAAACAGCGCCATTTGGATTTTGGAGCACAGATTTTGCTGGAATGATTTTCGGTGCCATGTCGCGTTTGCAACGTCCTGGAGGTACCAAAACAGTGGAAACCTCCCAAAAGCAACCCCATTTTGGAAACTACACCTCTCAAGGAATTTTTCTAGGGGTATAGTGAGCATTTTGACCCCACAGATTTTTTGCAGAATTTAGTGGAATTCGGCCATGAATATGAAAATCGTTTTTTTTTCTGAAAAAACTTAGACATTTTTAATTTTTACTAGGAATAAAGGAGAAAAAGAACCCCAAAATTTGTAAAGCAACTTCTCCTGATTACGGGAATACCTCATATGTGGTGGAAAAACTGCTGTTTGGACCCACGGCAGGGCTCAGAAGGGAAGTAGTGCCATTTGGCTTTTTGAGAACAGATTTTGCTGGAATGGTTTTTGGGTGTCATGTCACGTTTACAGAGCCACTGAGGTGCCAGTACAGTGGAAACTCCTAAAAAGTTACACCATTTTGGAAACTACACCCTGAAAGTATTCATTTTCAGCTAGAATTACGGGAGAGCATAAAACTGAAGGAGCGCCTTGGGCGCTTTTTGGGCCTAGTTTAGATAAATTCCAGGCACAATTTATTTGCAGACTTTCTGAAGTGACTGAGCAGAAAACACTGTCCTTCAGTATTTATCTATGGGTATAATTAAGTATTTAGTTGTTTTTTTAGGTTTAATTCCAATTCATAAATGGGCAATAATATACTGGAAATAGGGGTGAAAGGCCAAAAATGGGTAAAAAAAAAAGTAGAGAATAAGTCATAAAATTAATAATTTAGGGAATGATGGTAGGCGCGTAAACAGTCCTTCATACACAATCCTGGCTTATCAGGAAAAGTGTCACACTGATAGCCCGTGTCGTTTCCCATTCCGTTTTTATAACAGACTCGACATTTTTTGTACGGTCTTCTCTTTTTCTCAGTGGGGGGCACTTCACTTGGGAAGTGCTGCCCTGATACAATTCTGCTGGCCTCACTACTATGGGATGTACTTGCAGCCTCTTCTGCTCGGTCTTTGAAAAGTAGTTGTTTTATTACTTTTTCCTGGCATTCAAGATACCGTGCTTGATTCCCTGACTTCTGATAAATAATAAAGGAATTGTACAGCGCTGTTTGTATGAGGTGCACTGCAGTCTTCTTATACCATACGCGGGAGTTCCTCATTGCTCTGTATGGCTGTAGCATTTGATCTCCCAGGTCTACGCCACCCATGTGTTGGTTATACTCCTGTATACACACAGGCTTGAAGGCTGTGGCATTACACCCTCTTACTGGAGCAGGGGTGCTGCTGTCCCCATGAATGGACGTGATGATAAAAACATCTCTTTTATCCCTAAATTTGGTCACCATCACAGTCCCATTACACAATGACCTGCTATCACCAGGTCTCAGTTTTTGGCCGACCAAATTTTTTGGGAGGCCTTTTTGATTCCTCCGTATTGTGCCACAGGCGACTGTATTTTTCTCAAATAGGCATTGGAACAGTGGGACGCTAGTATAGAAATTGTCTATATAATGGTTATAACCTCTATCTAGCAGGGGGTACAAAAGGTCCCACACAATTTTGCCGCTTGTATTGAGGACAGGGGAACACTCTGTTGGGCAGATTTCTGAGTCTTTTCCCTCATAAATTCTAAATCTGTGGGTGTACCCACCTTCACTCTCACAGAGCTTATACATTTTTATCCCGTATTTTGCCCTTTTACTTGGCAAGTATTGCCTAAATCGTAGCCTTCCTTTGAAGAGCATGAGTGACTCATCTATGGCAATATTTTTATTAGGGGTGTATGCCTCTGAAAATATTTCACTCAGAAGTGAAATAAGCGGCCTAATTTTAAATAATCTAGTGGAAAATAGGAAGGCGGATTCCAGCACAAAAACCATTCCTGGGAGGTTGGTAGTTTTAAAATGGAAACATTATATTTATATAATAGTAAAAATATGGAGACAATATCCCACAGAGAAAGGTGGATGTACAAAGGTGCACGCTGCCAACGCGTTTCAGACGGCTTCCGCGTCCTTAATCATGGCTGAAGTGAAGAGTATGACAGCAAGGTTAGGATTTATATCATGTCAGTAACAGGTGAATTTTAATTGCGTTTCACTCTGAATGATTTGGAACGCAGGAAGAGAAATGAAAGAAAGTCGGCACATGTCATATCAGGGGGGTGAATCCAAACATCCGAAGCGGTGCCGAATGCTGGAAAACATACTAGATGAGTGAATTTTTCTGTAAGTTAATACTTGTCATTGAAGGTTTCGCTGTGTAACAATGTTAGATACATCGAACGATGTTTATTTTGAATATAAGGAAAAAATAGTTGCTTTTTGACCGGAGATAAACCCTACAGGTTATTAGAGCATGCATAGCAAAGACAATAGATAAATACAGAAACTTGTGTGAGTATAATATGGATAGTGAATAATGTATAAAAGTAAAAAATGTGGACAATAACTAATATTGACAAAAGAGAATTTTTTTTTTATATGTATAATGAGCATTTATGTTGCATGTGTTGCATGATGCAGAACGTGAATGGTTGTATGTGTATATTCACATAATTGAAAGCATGAATTTAATTCTAAGGCAAAAAATAGAACATTACGGAATGTATTTGTGCTAATGTCTTGATAATAGCCTAGATATGTTCAAGATAATTTTGGCTATTAAGAACTTACATCCATTACTTGCCCTGTTCCATTGGGAGCTTAAAAATCTGATAAATGTTGATCGTATATTAATGTAATTGGATGAAAATTATATGTGTCTGTAGAATCTGTAAAGGTTTTTTTTTGGGAAACATGGGAACATACTTTACACGGATGTGAACCGCATTTGAAAAAAACCTTTTTCTTCTAGCCAAGTGGTTTTACGTTCATCCGGTTGTAACATGGAAGGGGACAAGACATTACCCAAAGTAGGAGCTTTGCAGGCTACAACTCTACACCTATATTTCGAAGATATTTTCTAGTACCTGGTCTTCCGTGAGAATTGGTAGGTGTTTAAAAATGATTTTTTTTATTTTTGAAAATTGATTGCTATGTTGTAATATAACAGTCGGTTTATTTATGTTGGGTACTGTAGAATGTTTAGTGTTAGTCAACATATTGTCTCTACTTTTTCTGGAGATGATTGAGGCTGCTCTTTTGAGTGTCCAGTCAGGGTACCCTCTTTTTTGTAATCTTTTTGAAATTACTTTTTGTTCTCTTCCATAACTGATACTTGTATTACAATTACGTTTTGCATTTCACCTACGGGAATAGATGTTATTGTTTGTTTTGGATGATTGCTTTTTGCATGAAGGATAGTATTTCCCGAGATCGGTTTTCGATGTGTTTTAGTGTATATTATTTCACCGTCGATTCCTTTGAGTTCTAGATCTAGAAAGATTGTATTGTTCAAATGATAAGTATAAGTAAATTTAAGATTGTCTGAATTGGAATTTAGGTAATTGATAAATAAAGGTATTTCAGAAGTTTGACCTTTCCATATAAACAAAAGGTCGTCGATATAACGACCGTACCAGTATAAATTCTTGTTTAGTGAATTCTTATCTGAGAAAATGTATGATTCTTCCCATCATGCCATTACCAGGTTGGCCAGGGAGGGCGAGAATTTGGCCCCCATCGAAACACCCTTAAGTTGTAAATAAAATTTATTGTTGAACTGGAAATAATTGTGCTGCATTAAAAACATTGAGACATCCAAGATGTATGATTGGAGTTCCTGACTGTACGGACTATATTTTGATAGATGGTGTTTGAGTGCTTTATGTGCTACATCATGAGGTATACTGGTGTACAGCGAATTTACATCACAATTTAACCAGACAAAATGTTGGGACCACTTTTCGTTTTGAAAAGATCTTAGAACATCTTGGGTGTCTCTGAGAAACCCGGGAGTGTTCGCTGCCAAGGGTTGAAGGAGAGAGTCCAACCATTCCGAGAACTTCTCCAAGAGGGACCCTATACCCGATACAATTGGTCTCATCGGTGGGGGATTAATGCCTTTGTGTGTCTTCGGAAGGGCATGTAGGATAGGTGTGATCGGGTGTTCCACATCAATGTAGAGAGACTGCTTTTTGGTGAGTAGACCGTTGTTTAGACCTTCTTGTATTAATTTTCTGCTTTTAATTTGGAAGTCCTTAGTTGGATTGTGGTCCAAGATTTTATAGGTGACTTTATTCGAAAGTAGTTTGGTGACTTCAGTTCTGTACATTTCTTTATCCATGACTGTGATGCTTCCTCCTTTGTCAGACATTTTTATGATCAAATCATTGTTGTCTTTTAATGACTTCATTGCTGAGGTTAATTTCTTGGACAGATTTTTGGGATATTTCTGTAATTTGACCGTGTCCGATAGATGTTGCAAGTCTTTTTCAATTGCAGTTTGAAAGCGGTCCATGGACTCAGTTCTGGATCCTACTGGATAAAAATTAGGATTGGTGGTTTTGAGATCAGTGGAGATGTTAACCTGTTGTTCTTGAATCTCTGTACTCAAACTTTCCAGATCTAGTAGCGTTTTTTGTTCGTCAAAGTGAAAGGCTCTGAGATTCTGGACATCCTTAAGTGGTTTGTCTTCTTCACAATTTTGTATATCATACTCCATATCCGGGCAATTCATAAAATGTCTTCTAACTGTAAGGTTCCTGATGAATTTGTTTACATCTAAGAGAGTATTAAAAGGGTCAAAATTGCAAGAAGGGGCAAAGTTGAGACCGAACGAAAGCACTTTTTCTTGGGCTGTAGTGAGTGTGACAGATGAAATATTGATAATATTAAATTGCGGTGTTAGTTCTTCCGGTGCCTCAGGCGACGACCCTGATCTGGATCTATATGATTTGTGCCTTCTGCTTCCTCTTCGGCCCCGTTTTTTGGCACATTGAATTGATTCTTGTCAGAGCCGTAAATAATCTGTCCTGGTTGGGGTCACCAGGCGGGGGACACTGGCTGTTGTCAGTGTAATGGAGGAATCTTAATATTGCCTCAAACCTAGTTCTCACCATTACAGCCCTGTATATTGGGGTAGCATACAAAATGTCGGTCGACCAGTAGGACTGTATGGTGGGTTTCTTAATAAGCCCCATATTAACAAGGAGCCCCCAGAACTTTTTAATTTCTGCAGCACATGTTGGATGCCACATCTGGCCTCTAGCGTAATATGACGCGGGGTGACTGGCCAGATACTGTTCGGAATAAATATTTGTTTGGGTGACCATTAGGTTCACCAATTCCTCCGTGAAGAAAATTTGAAAAAAATTTAATTCCGTGTACCCAGTGGTATCAATTTTTATTCCTGGGGCAGAAGTGAATTCAGGAATTTGGGGTGAAAAAATATTTGGGGGCACCCAATTGGAGTCACTTGACTGACTGTCACTCTGCCTACTCCGCCTTTGTGGGGGTTCCTCACTATCGCTAGAGGTTGACAAAATAAGGAAGTATTCCTCATCCTCACTGGCGGTTTCTGTGTCTGTATCTGAACACGGCATGGTGTAGGCCTACTCCACAGTGTAATTATGTTTAGCCATAATTTGATACTTTTTAACAATTTTTTTAAACTTTTTTAAAATTTTATGACAAATAAAAAAACTACATCTGAAATGTCATCAGAAACCTGGTGTATGCGTGTGTGTATATGTGTAACCTACCTAAACTACTACTACTAATTTTTAGATTATTTAAATTGTAACTTTTTATTTTATGCTAAAACAAAAAACCGCGCCTAAAACGTCAGCGCAGGAAGGGTTAACACTCCTTTTCAGACATCTGCATGCGATATATATAGCGTATATATATTATATATATATATATATATACTTTATAACGTATGTATGTATGTATATAATATACACGTGTGTGTGTGTATATATATATATATATATATATATATATACATATAAAAGAATCACCTATATATATCCTACACTACCACCTATAATTTTTTTAGATTATTTTTTTGATTTTAGTAACTTCTGACAGGTCCACAAAAGGAGAGGGGAGGGGAGGTGGATCGGGGAGCTTTATGGGGTTAAAAAACGGGTTTTTGTAGAGTATTTCACTTGTGAGGGGACGCACTAAATTCTCTCTGGTCCGATCTCCTCAGAACTGTCACAACTGTGACAGAAATGAGGAGATCCGTCACAGAGGAAGGGCGGCAATTTACTTTTCTGCTGTGATTGGTCAGTCTGGAGTGACTGACCAATCACAGCGATCCCCGGGGCGGAGAGCCACGATTGGTCCCGCCGCCGATAGCTGTGACACTCAGCAGTCTGTGACAGCTGAGGTCACTGTCCTGTCACCGTTTGTTTACAAGCGGTGACAGTTTAACTACAGGACGAGAATGCTCGTCCTAATGCGGCAATGACCCGCCGCTCAGGACGAGCATTTTCGTCCTGCCACTGCAACCAGTTAAAGAGAACTTTTAATTGTTATTAAATATGCACTTCCCAAACAATTTCAATATACAATTTTTCAAAAGAGAGGTAAGTAACATTTTGTACATAACGTAGGATAGGCACAATTGGCAGAGGGACGCTGTTCATCAGATGTACTAAATTTTTATTTTGAATATTGTCCGAAGTTCCATCTTGTCATCACCATGTGTACAAATGTGTGTCAATACATTCTGCAAAGAATACCAAAAAATATATTTTATTATCCATATTTAAAAACAAACAGATTAGATCTGCTAGGTACAATCTTATTTTCATAGCACTTATATATCATATTTTCCTAAAGCAATGTGAACTGCACACAGATCAAAAAGGGTCATATACAGGGGCTAAAAAAAGAGTACCAATCCTGAATTCTTGATTCAAACCCTTTGGTTCCAAACTTGGTCTGACTCATAAATCCAAGGTAATTCTAATCTTTTTAGCATAGCTTCTCTGTTTCCACCTCTACGTAACAAAGGAATGCCATCAATAATCCTAAACTTCATTTAAGACACATTATGTCTATGTTTGTCAAAATGTTGAGGAATGGGTAAGTCTATCATATACTCACGAATAGTATACTTATGTTGGTTCATCCTGTTCCTACATTCTTGGGTTGTTTCACTCACGTATAACATCCCACATGGGCACTCTAGTAAATAAACAACATATTCTGATTTACAGGTTAAAATATTGTTTAATACGTTCGTGACCACCCATTAATGTTTTTTATGGCAACCACTAACAGGCTTTATTCCGATGCAATTGCCTTTTTATGGCATTGCATTGGAATAAAGTAGCGCTGCTGGGAGGAGGTTTAGCTCTCTTAGAGCACTGACTGGGGACCAGCGATTGCCGTTACAATGCAGCATGAGGTGAATATGTTTTTTTTTTTATCTCCTCTTACCATGAATGTTTGGTGAGAGGAGATAAAAAAATAATTGTTAGGCCCCCGCAGTCACCGATTGTCCACCCCCCCCAACCACCATGAAAAAAACTAAATGGCGCAAGCATGCACTGTGAGTGAAAGGCAGAAAGTTTGCCTGTGAATAGAAATGGATCAGAGACCGTTATAATTGGTCCCTGATCACATGGTCGCTTTGATATACCTATCACAGTGACCATAGTCTCATATTTATAAAATACACCACAGGATTTGTAGTCTGTAGATGTTTCCCTCCCTCCTCTCATTGTAGTTGATTTGCGAGAAGAGAGAGAGATACTGCTTCAAATCTTGCGCTGTTATACTGTGAAAAACACCACATATTCTCCTATGTTTGCAGATTACCCGTAATAACCCCCAGATTACCCGTAATCACCCCAGATTGCCCGTAATTACCCCCGGATTACACGTGATCTCCGTGATCTTTTTTTGCTGATTTCTTGCTTTTAATAGGGGTTATTAGCTGCGGTTTACCATAAATGTTTTGCTTTTTTTGTTAGTTCAGAAAGCGACACAAGTTCTGCTTCTGCCACGTGACCCCCCAGTCCTATGGTGGTTGACGTAGCTGTCACAGTTGAACCGTCAGAGGCATGGCCTAGTACCAGTAATTCAGTCCCTCCCGCAATGTGGGATCTTGCAGTTTCTTTCTCCTGCAAATTTCGCCATTTATAGCCACTCCAGGCATCAACACGAATGTCGCAAATTTTACCCCCTATAATTTTTTGCATTTGTTCATAGGCGATCAGGTCCTGGAACTAATTGTCCAGCAGACAAATATATATGCCAGGCAGTTTGTGACCCAAAATCCAAGGTCTAACTATGCCAGAGGATGGATCCTCACAACAGTCTCTGAGATTAAAATTTAGGGTTAGTAAAAAAGCCTTCCATCCGGTTCTACTGGGCTACCAGCGCTATCCACAGCACCCCTGTGTTTGCAGCCATCATGACCTGAACGCGCTATGAAGCAATAATGTGTTTCATGCACTTCTCTGAAATTTTCCAAATCCCCCCAAGAAGTGACCCAGGCTTTTATCGCCTCAACAAATTGAGACCCCTTATCACCCTCCTATCTGAATCATTTATAAAAATTATATACTCCATACCAAAAATTATCGGTAGGCGAGTCTCTTATGAGCTTCAAGGGCCATCTATCCTTTCACCAATACATCCCCTCCAAAAGAGCCCGATATGGTGTAAAACTGTATAAGATGTGCTAAAGCAGAATGGGCTACACCTGTGTCTTTTTCAATTATGAGGGCAGGGACCGCCACCTTAATCCCCCAGGATGCCCAGAGGATATTGGCATTAGTGGGAAAATGATCTGGGAATTCATGGTGCCATTCCTACAGAAAGGGTACCATGTGTACACGGATAACTACTACACTAGTGTCCCCCTGTATAAGTCCCTCCATTCTGCAAGTACAGGGGCCTGCGGGATGGTACGTAAAATTAGAGCCGGCTTCCCTCAACAACTGGTGTTCAGGAGAATAGGTGTGACACTCTCATTTGCCAGTGACCAGTTGCTTGCTGTCGAGTGGAGTGACAAAAAGGAGGTTTACATGCTCACCACCGTGCATGAGGACACCACAGTGGCAGTAAGAGTGAGGAGAGCTACCACTGATAAGAGGAAACATTCTGTGTAGTGGACTACAATAAGTTCATGGGGGGGGGGGGGGTCGATCTATCTGACCAGGTCCTACAACCTTACTTAGTATAACGTAAGACTAGGGCCTGGTATAAAAAGGTGGTGATCTACCTCATCCAGGTGGCTACGTATAACAGCTGTGTGCTGTACAAGACCCAGGGAATTCTCAGTTTCCTACAATATCAAGAGAAAATGATAGACCACCTCCTATTTGACTCCCCCGCACCTGGAGAATCCTTAGGCTCAGAGGATTTGTGAAGGCTCACTGAGCGCCACTTCCTTCACCCCGTCCCTGCCACTGAGAATAAGGAATACCCCCAAAAGAGATGCTGGGCTTGCTGTAAACATGGAAGCAGGAGGGATACCCGGTTTTACTGCCCCATGTGCCCTTTAAATACAGGCCTGTGCAACTTCCCCTGTTTTTAGACCTATCACACCGTTTCTAATTATAAATTTTGGGGGGATTAATTTTAGGTAATCAATTTCATTTATTCATATTTTTATGTTTAGTTTCTGGGCTTTCCAAGGGAGGGATTCTCATGGGGAGGTAGTAAAGTGTATTTTGTTCCGACTGTAAAACAAATTTTAACCCTTGTGATTTTTTTATACAATTCTTGGACAATTAAATCCAGGACTTGATCACTCACAAATTAATTTATTTTATATAATTCTGGGACAATTAAATCCTGGACTTGATCACTCACAAATTAATATATATATTTTTTATTAACCCAGTTTATTGTGCAGGAGCCCACATCTGTCTATTCAGAACATGGACCCCCACAATTGTTCTTGAAATAAAAAATGTTGGCATTTGATTTATTAGTAGATAAATCCAACCAGGGAATTTCAGGGCCCCATACAGCTAAATTGTCTGGGCCCCCCTACCGTGGCACCGCCCGTTAACGATACTCCGTCCAGCACCATATCACGCTCTTTGTGTGATACATAACTAATAACTTTTTATTTGGCCGAAAGATTTTGAAGCCTGCCACCACGACAAGGTAGACTCTTTTGGCAGGGCCCTACTCTACACTAACGTAAAAATATATAGACTTTATTCCTTTTTCAGCAGATTTAATGAATATAATACTTAAAGGGGTTTCCCAGCCCCTAAAAATTGATGTGAGACTAAACCAAGAAAATATGATCGACTACGGCACACAATGTTAGAAGAAATATACAAATTTTATTAAATTACGACATGAGACAATTAAAAAATGGAGTAGGGGATGAGTCACACAATAAAAAGACGTCAAATCAATCAAAGACCAGATATGAGTATTATGTCAACATATAAGCAGTGTACATGTTATGTTGTAGCAGCAAGAAAGAATTCATATGATAACATCGAAAACTATGTCCGATTGAGATCAAAGCAGATTATAGCCAAGTATATCCAAAGACGACAGCAATATGGTAAGTAAGAGAATATAGTACTAGTAGTTATAGCGATATCTAGGTAAGTATGAAAAGTTAGTATGAATCGCAAAAAGTTGTATGAACGATATAAGACAATGTTACATACCAAATATATTTGAGGTCAAAGGGTAACCGAAGATAATGAGCATAATAAAACAACAGCTGCTAAACAGGACAAGAAATATAAAACATACCGGTGGACATGATGGAGGCGTAGGATGAGACATCTGAACCCTCACAAACTCTCCCTCTACATGAGACCTCTGCTTCTTTGCAATTAGCTCGCTCACTACATAACTTATCTGAATAACGTTGTCTCAAAGAGGCCTAGTGAAAGCGGCTTGTTGTGATTCCAAACTCCGCTGAAGAGCATTGATTTTATGCAGACGCATTTGGCCACCCAATTCATTGAGTTTAGCATGTTTTGAGATGTAATGATGCTCCATATTAGTTTTTTTCATTGCTGCTAATGCATCGCCACAAACTAGGCACACAGGTTTGCCTTTGACATTAACAAAAAAATTATCATTTGTCCATTTCTCTTGGAAAGATTGACACTCTGCATCAACTTTTCTTTTCTTTGTAGTTGCCATTTGTAGGAGCCGACACTTCACAGTAACGAGCGGGAACGCGCTCGAGCGTGATCCCACTAGTTTAACCCGTTAAATGCCGCGGTCAATAGTGACCGCGGCATTTAAATCGTTAAAAAGAGGGGGACGACCCCTCTCGCAGCTCATTGCGCCCCCCGCAATGCAATCGCGGAGTGGCGATAGTTGCTATGGCAGCCTGGGTGCCTAATGTAGGCCCCCAGGTCTGGCATCTTTGTGCTCCTATTAAACCCTGCCTCCATTGAAGGATCCCAGGGCTGTCTGAACTTATATCCTGTTGTTAGTGCATGCTGAGGTATGCCCTAACAACTGCCTGTGTACAATCAGTACACAGGCTAATGTACTAGCATATAGATCTATGCCAGTACATTACAGTTACAAAATAAGAATCAAAATGATAAATCCCTTTATGGGATTAAAAAAAAAAAGTTAAATGAATGTAAAAATTTTTTATGAAAAATAAATAAATAAAAAGTTACAAAAATTCGGCCGTTTTTGGAGCTGTTTTCAATAGAGTCTATGAAAAACGGCTCCAAAAACGTCCCAAAAAGTGACCTTCACTTTTTTTAGCGGCCGTTTTTTTTACGTGACCATTTTTCAAAACGGCCACGTAAAAAAACGGCCTGTCAGAACAGAACGCCGTTTTTCCCATTGCAATCAATGGGCAGATTTTTTGGAGGCGTTCTGCTTACGATTTTTCGTCCGTTCTTCGGACATTTACGGCCTGAAAAACGGTCGAAAATAGGCCGTGTGAACATACCCTCACTGTTGCACATCCACAGCAAAAATTTCAATGAGGAAAATTAAAAAAAACTAAATTTCCAGTTTAAAATTAAAAACACCCATACTAACCTCCCCTGGTGTTACCATAGTGATGCCTCATTGCTCCCCCTTTTTGATCTTAGTGTTTCCTGCCTCCTCGGATGACGTTTCGTACTGTTACTGTCATCTCTCCCCTTGTTTAGCCTTTCGCTGATCCCAGGGGATACAGGAACTTTTCTTCATGCTATTACCCACTTTATCAATGTAAGAGGATATCTGCTCTCTCCTTTAAACACAATTTTTTTTCTTCTTTTATTTTGCTTGCAAAAATGCCATGAATTTCAAGCGCTTTTCATTGTGTTTTTTTCACAAGCGTCTTTGTTGGTCTTGTTTTTTATCTATTACATTTGTAACATGAGTTTTCTGGCATTTTTCAAGTCCTATAGAGACACCTATGCAAAAAACGCCAGAAAAAATGCCATACCTAGAGCAAGCTGCGATTGGAAAAAAAAAAAAGCCACTGACCCAAAAAACATTATATATTTAAACATTTTATAGCAGGGGTAGGCAACCTAAGTGAGGTGGAGAACCACTGTTGTAACTTGGGAGCGTCTTGAGATCTATTTGGTACCGAGTTGTGACAGGACCATAGGGGAATGATGTGTAAGTTGTCAGGGGCATTACAGGAGAATAAGATACTGATCAATCGTAGACACAGGCAAAATACACAACAATGACATCCAGTGACTCACAGGTGACGTCTTCTCTGATTGGAGACGTTCTCTTTCCTCAAAATAGCACCATTTATTGTAGCATATAATGTACTAGGAAATTGGAAAAAATTACTTTGTGGGGTGGAATGGGAAAAAAAACAGTGACTCATTGACATTGTTTTTTGGGTTTTGTTTTTACAGTGTTCACCGTGTGGTAAAAACAACATGTTAACTTTATTCTGCGGATCAATACGATCACTTTTTATTAAAAAAATTGTGGGCGATGATATGACCAAAAAACAACGATTCTGGCGTTTTGTTTTTTTTTCTTTGTTCACAGTGCAGGTTAAATAATGCTATATTGCAAAAGTTTGGACTTTTACGGATGCGGCAAAACCAATTTTTTATTTTTAACATTTTTTTTGTGGAGAATGGGAAACAATACTAATGTATTTCAGTATATCGTGATGGGAAAAGGGTGCAATACTAATGTATTGCAGGATACTGTAATTTTTACAGGCTGTTATTAAGAGCACAAGGATGGTAGACCTGGGGCACTTCATTAGGCCCCCAGGCTGCCATAACAACGATTGGCACCCTGCATCCGTGTCGTGTGGGGGCCGCCAGGACGTCAGAGGGGGCAACCCTCTCATTCTAATGGCTTAGAGTTTAAACTATCGGGATCCCCCTGGTTGCACTGCAGTGCAGCTGTTTCATACAGCCAAAATGCTCATCTTATGGAGCGTGCTAAGCCCGCTCCACACTCCCCCCGCCCTGGCCTCTGCCGTATATATATGGCAGATGTCAGGAAGGGGATAAAAGGCTATTATAATTTGACATTGAAAAGAAAACAGGATTTAAAACAGGGCAATGATCAGCCGATGAACGAGCAAACACTCGTTCATTGGCTGGTCGTATAATTTCTGCAGCCTAAAATATTATCGTTATTGGCAGCACATCTCCCTGTGTAAACAGGAAGATGTGCTGCCGACATGATAGACATGTATGGGAATAAGCGATCGTAGTAACACGCGTTCGTCCCCATACATACACTACCGTTCAAAAGTTTAGGGTCACTTAGAAATGTCCTTATCTTTGAAAGAAAAGCACAGTTTTTTTCAATGAAGATAACATTAAATTAATCAGAAGTACACTCTATACATTGTTAATGTGCTAAATGACTATTCTAGCTGCAAACGTCTGGTTTTTAATGCAATATCTACATAGGTGTATAGAGGCCCATTTCCAGCAACCATCACTCCAGTGTTCTAATGGTACATTGTGTTTGCTAACTGTGTTAGAAGGCTAATGGATGATTAGAAAACACTTGAAAACCCTTGTGCAATTATGTTAGCACCGCTGTAAACAGTTTTGCTGTTTAGAGGAGCTATAAAACTGACCTTCCTTTGAGCTAGTTGAGAATCTGGAGCATTACATTTGTGGGTTCGATTAAACTCTCAAAATGGCTAGAAAAAGAGAGCTTTCATGTGAAACTCGACAGTCTATTCTTGTTCTTAGAAATTAAGGCTATTCCATGCGAGAAATTGCCAAGAAACTGAAGATTTCCTACAACGGTGTGTACTACTCCCTTCAGAGGACAGCACACACAGGCTCTAACCAGAGTAGAAAGAGAAGTGGAAGGCCCCGCTGCACAACTGAGCAACAAGACAAGTACATTAGAGTCTCTAGTTTGAGAAATAGACGCCTCACAGGTCCTCAACTGGCAGCTTCATTAAATAGTACCCGCAAAACGCCAGTGTCAACGTCTACAGTGAAGAGGCGACTCCGGGATGCTGGCCTTCAGGGCAGAGTGGCAAAGAAAAAGCCATATCTGAGACTGGCTAATAAAAGGAAAAGATTAATATGGGCAAAAGCACACAGACATTGGACAGAGGAAGATTGGAAAAAAGTGTTATGGACAGACGAATCGAAGTTTGAGGTGTTTGGATCACACAGAAGAACATTTGTGAGACGCAGAACAACTGAAAAGATGCTGGAAGAGTGCCTGACGCCATCTGTCAAGCATGGTGGAGGTAATGTGATGGTCTGGGGTTGCTTTGGTGCTGGTAAAGTGGGAGATTTGTACAAGATAAAAGGGATTTTGAATAAGGAAGGCTATCACTCCATTTTGCAATGCCATTCCATACCCTGTGGACAGCGCTTGATTGGAGCCAATTTCATCCTACAACAGGACAATGACCCAAAGCACACCTCCAAATTATGCAAGAACTATTTAGGGAAGAAGCCGGCAGCTGGTATTCTATCTGTAATGGAGTGGCCAGCGCAGTCACCAGATCTCAACCCCATAGAGCTGTTGTGGGAGCAGCTTGACCATATGGTACGCAAGAAGTGTCCATCAAGCCAATCCAACTTGTGGGAGGGCCTTCTGGAAGCATGGGGTGTAATTTCTCCCGATTACCTCAGCAAATTAACAGCTAGAATGCCAAAGGTCTGCAATGCTGTAATTGCTTCAAATGGAGCATTCTTTGACGAAACCAAAGTTTGAAGGAGAAAATTATTATTTCAAATACAAATCCTTATTTCTAACCTTGTCAATGTCTTGACTATATTTTCTAGTCATTTTGCAACTCATTTGATAAATATAAGTGTGAGTTTTCATGGAAAACACAAAATTGTCTGGGTGACCCCAAACTTTTGAACGGTAGTGTAGCTTCTTGTGAAAGGAGCAAACGAGTGCCAATCAACGAGCTGTCTTGTTGATTGGCACTCGTTGTTACGGCTAAAATGGGCCAGTGTAAAAGGACCCTAAGTTAAGGTCATAATAGTCAAAACGATAGAGGAGAATCCCTCCAACTGCCAACCATGGGAACCTTAAACAAACAAACAAACAAACAAACAAACAAACAAACGGGTGGGAGATATGTCCCCCAATAAACTGGACGAGAAAAGGATTTTACGTTGACTACTCAAAAAATCCTGTTCTTTCATTCATTACATTGGGTGACACAGACCATGGGACATCCTAAAGCAGTCCCCAGGGATGGAACAGAAAGAAAGGACATAGTCACCTAATCAACAGATGCCATCCAAGGGAAGCGTCTGCAGAAGCAAAGGTGTGCACCTGATATACTTGACAAAAGTGTGTAAGGAAGACCATGTAGCCATCTTGCACACCTGAAGAGCAGAATCCTAATCGCGCAGAGCCCAGGAAGCCCCAACCTCTCTGGTAGAGTGGGCCATAATACGAAAAAGGGATCCTTACCCCAAACTCAGTAAGCCTCGCGAATAGCCATCAGAATTCAACGAGCGATAGTGGCCTTAGAGGCCTCCAACCCCTTCCTGAGACTCTCTGGGAGGATAAACAAGAATTTTGGCCTCCAGAAGGAATCAGTGAGAGAAACACAAGTGCAGACAACATCCAGGTTGTGGAGACAACGTATGACTGGGAGACGGGCAAAACTGGCAGAATGATGTCCTCATTCAGATGAAAGGCCGAGATGACCTTGGGCAAAAATTAAGGCACCGTGAAGAGAACCGCCTTATTGTGATAAAAAGTTAGGAATGGAGAGCGGCAAGACAAAGCCGCCAGTGCGGAAGAGGGTCTCCAGTGCGGAAGTCACCGCTACCAGAAAAACCACGAGACTTCTCGCAAAGGTTCAAATGGAGCAGAATGCAGAACCTCCAAAGCCAAGTTGAGATTCCATTATGGAATTGGAGAACGATAAGGTGGAGATGCGTGAGCAACCCCTTGTAGATAGGTCCTGACATCTGACTTGGTGGCCAACGGGCGACTGAACAGTACAGAAAGTTCCGACACCTGGCCCTGAAGGGTGCTAAGGGCTATACCTTGGAGGAAGGAAAGGGAGATAGAAAATCGCAAGGGAGGGAGAGTGATATCTTCACACCAACGAAAGTAGGTCTTCGAGATACAATGATAAATGTGGGTTTAGGAAGGCTTCCAATCCTTGAGCATTGTGAGAATAACCAAAACCGCATGCTCTTAGAATGGCGGCCTCAACAGCCACGCAGTGAAACATAGCAACCCTAAATTCTGGTGGAAGAAAGGTCCTTGAGAGAGGAGGTCGGGACGAAAAGGCAAGGGCCACGGGACATCCCCCAGTAGGGACATCAGGTCTGCGTACCGACAATGACACGGCACCATCGCTGCGTAGGCCTCTGGATCCCGGGCTCGGCAGATGAAGCAGGGAACTTTGTGTTTGAACCTGGACATGTCACTGCACAATCACACTGTGCTGTGGATCATGCTGAGCTGGAACAATGAGAAGTGTATGACATTGATTGGTCACTGATTGGTCAGCATCATACACTCCTCTGTACAACGCCCACTTGGTCAAAAGTAAAAACGCGCCCAGATGGTCATTAAGAAACTCATTAGCATAAACCTAAAATTGCTCATAACTTGCTAAAAAATTATCGTTTTTCAAAATAAAAATGACTGTTGTTATCTACATTACAGCTCCGATCAGATTATGTAGGAGATAGGGCAGTTATAATCTGGTGACAGAGCCTCTTTAAGAAAGGTTTTCACAAAAATGTCAAAAGGGATACAGAAAGGAAAAAATAAACAGGGAGGGGAGCAGACATTAAATTGAGAAATTTCACAAAAGAATACAGTCGCTCAAAGAGTCAGCCACCTTTGTATCAAACCTATGAAGAAACAAGAATTATGCATATGAAAAAAACATCAAAACATATGACAGATCTGCACATCCGCCTAAGTAATATATAACAGCGGGATAACCAACAGGCATTAAGGCAAAAATCACATTACTACCATGAGTAATCATAGCGCGAGCTAACATCAGATAAATGACAAGGGGAAGGAACGAATGTAAGAAGAAAAAGAGGAGAAAAAATAAAAATTAAATACAATAAAAATAAAATAAGAAGTAGAGAGACAGCCTAGACAAACCAGCAAAATATAGTATATATGACTGTAGCCTATCAAGCTTATGCAGGCCAGAATCTTCCAGACAAAACCCAGCCTTAGGCCCGGGGAATCAAGAACTCAAGGACAAAAGTGTACTAAAGTCCAGAGAGTTATGAAAGTCCAACTATCCCTGCCAAATCTGAAAATGAGAGTCGGAACGCTGATGAACGAGAGCCATCGACTCCTCCATATCATGAATATGTGACACTTCCAGAGCCCATTCTGACACGGTGGGAACAACACTACTTTTCCAATGTCTGGGAATGACCGTTCTGGCTGCTACCAACAAATAGCCCAATAGAGTACGGGACAGAACCTTAGTGGAACCCGGAAGGACAGAGAGGAGCAAGACGGTTGGATTATCATCTAATGTTATGTCGGTAATTTTCAGTATCAGAGAAATTATGAATTCCCAGAACGGATGGAGCAACTGGCATTCCCACCATATATGAACCATCGTCCCCCTCGCCTGTCCACAACGCCAACACCGATCAGACGTAGAAGGGTATATCCTGTGCAAGACAACAGGGACCTTATACCATCTGTACAAGATTTTAAAATTAGTTTCTTGCGCCTCACAAGAAGTCGAAAATGTATGGCTCTGAATGAAGGACTTGAACCAGTCTTCAGGAGGAATGGACACATCTAGCTCTTTTTCCCAGCTAAGCGCATATGAGGGTTTCGGTTCCCTCTTCTCATTTAACAAAAGACCATAAATGAGGGTTATCGCTCTTGACGTTGTGGAGGGCGAGGAGATCAGACGCTCAAAAGGTGTCAACTCCCTATCTAAACGAAGGGACTGTTGACATTTGTTGTAGTAGTGCTGTAGCTGGAGATCAGGGGCGTAACTACCGCTATAGCAGCCGTAGCGGCTGCTACGGGGCCCGCGGCATGAGGGGGCCCGTGTCGCCCACCGGCACGGGCCCCCACCATGGCCGGAGGCTCCGCTAGCTGCCGCTGTGGCTGCTACAGCGCGACGCCACTGTACACTACGGCAGAGCAGGGAGGTATCTCCCCGCTCTGCCATTGAAGGGGTTGTTCCTACATAAGACATGTATCCCCTATCCACAGGATAGGGGATACATGTGTGATCTCTGGCAGCCATAGGGAGAACGGGGGACCGAAAGTCCCCTGAAGTTCTCCATCACAAACCTCGGACTTCCGGGGTCTGTGTTGGCAGCTCCGTAGAAATGAATGGAGCGCCGGTCGCGCTTGTGCGCATGCGTGACCAGCGCTCCTTTCATTTTTCTTGAGCTGCGCAGACTCCGGAAGTCAGAGGTTAGTCATGGAGAACAATGGGGGACTTTCGGTCCCCCGTTCTCCCTATCGCTGCCAGCGATCACACATGTATTCCCTATCCTGTGGATAGGGGATACATGTCTTTTGTAGGACACACTATAGGTCGGATTTTTTTGGGGGGTTGGGGCTGCATGGCGTTACCTACAGGGGGGGCTGTATAGCGTTACCTACAGGGGGGCTGTATGGCGTTACCTACAGGGGGGGCTGTATAGCGTACTCTACAGGGGTGGCTGTATAGCGTTACCTACAGGGGGGGCTGTATAGCGCTACCTACAGGGGGGCTGTATGGCGTTACCTACAGGGGGGGCTGTATGGAGTTATCTACAGGTCTACAGGGGTGGCTGTATGGCGTTATCTACAGGTCTACAGGGGGGGCTGTATGGCGTTATCTACAGGGGGGCTGTATGGCGTTCTCTACAGAGGGGTGTATGGCGTTATCTACAGGGGGGGCTGTATGGCGTTATCTACAGGGGGGCTGTATGGCGTTACCTACAGGGGGGCTGTATGGCGTTATCTACAGGGGGGGCTGTATGGCGTTACCTACAGGGGGGCTGTATGGCATTATCTACAGAGGGGGCTGTATGGCGTTATCTACAGAGGGGGCTGTATGGCGTTATCTACAGGGGGGGGCTGTATTATGTTATCTACAGAGGGGCTGTATGGCGTTATCTACAGGGGGGCTGTATGGCGTTATCTACAGGCGGCTGTATGGCGTTATCTACAGGGGGACTGTAAAAAAGGCACTATCTACAAGGGGGGGTTGTGTGACACCTAGGGGAGGGGGGCCCCAGTCAAACGTTTGCTATGGGGCCCAGTCTTTCCTAGTTACGCCCCTGCTGGAGATAGTCCCACCTTGATCTTGAAGACCTAGAATTTTCTAGCACTAAATCCTCATATTGTTTCAGTTGGCCCGAAACTAGAACATTTGTAAATGTAAAGCCCTCCCTGGCTACCAAACCGGATCTACCCAAAAAGGAGGACTGCATACCCGGGGCGAAGTCCCTATTTCCCACAATCTGCGTCAATGGTCCATCCCTAGAGAATAAGCCCGTCTGAGAAAGATACCTTTTAAAAGTCCTGAGCATATCTCCCATCACATGCGGTAAAGTAAGAGTAGAGGCTCTGGACCAGATCGTCCCAGGTGCCTAGGGGAAGGACAGTAGTAGCAGCGCCGCCTGAACAGCCTCCAACTGTATCCACAGTTTACGTGACGGAACATGAGCGACATTAAATAATCTCGCCAGAATTGCAGCCATGAAATAAAAGAAGCAATCCGGTAAAGCCAGCCCCCCTCTGTCCTTCCTCTGCATCAGAATATACTCTTGGGCCCCTAGATGCCCAAACAAACTTTTTGAAGCAAACATTAAGCTCCCGAAATAGCGCTCTAGGGGGCGTGCATGGCAACGTTTGGTAAAGGTACAATAAACGGGGCAAAACATTGATTTTTAGGACATTGATGTAAAGGATCTGCCAGACACAGCTTCTGTGTCGACGCCCGTGGTTAATCAGTCTGCACCTGCTCCTAAGTCTGATAGAGTGACTCGATCTGCTACCACTCAGGCTGGGAGGCTGAGGAGTGGGAGAGCCTATCACAGCCTGGCCAGACGGAGCTAGCTCCCGCCCTCTGTCTATTTATACCTTCATTTCCTGCTCCTCCTTTGCCTGTGATTCTGCCTGTTTCCTGGCTCTGCTGCTACTGCTTGTACTATTGTCCTCTGCTTCATATTGACCCTGGCTTTACTACTACTCTCCTGCTCTGCGTTTGGTACCTCTTACACTCCTGGTTTGACTCGGCTCGTTCACTACTCTTGTTGCTCACGGTGTTGCCGTGGGCAACTGCCCCATTTCCCTTAGCTTCTGTGTACACTTGTCTGTTTGTCTGTCATGCACATATTGAGCATAGGGACCGTCGCCTAGTTGTACGCCGTCGCCTAGGACGGGCCGTGCAAGTAGGCAGGGACTGAGTGGCGGGTAGATTAGGGCTCACCTGTCTGTCTCCCTACTCCGTCATTACATAATCACAGGCCCATATACCTTTTCTACCCTGGTCCCTGACACAACAATGGACCCCCTTGAGACCCTGGCTGAGCAAATGCAGGGCCTCTCCCTACAGGTCCAAGCCCTGGCTCAGAGGGACAACCAGCATGATGCTACCCTGGTAGTGCCCCCCACCTCACCACTTGAACCCCACCTCAAGTTGCCTGACCGGTTCTCAGGGGACCGGAAGACTTTTTTCTCCTTTTGGGAGAGTTGTAGGCTCTATTTCCGTCTAAGGCCCCACTCCTCAGGTTCTGAGAGCCAGCGAGTGGGTATAATTATGTCCCAGCTCCAGGACGGGCTCCAAGAATGGGCCTTCTCCTTGGCTCCTGACGCCCCTGAACTTTCCTCCTTTGATCTTTTTTTTTCTGCTCTCGGGCTCATATATGACGAGACTGACAAGATTGTCTTTGCCGAGAGTCAGCTGGTGACCTTACGTCAGGGTAAGAGACCCGTTGAGGAGTACTGTTCTGACTTTAGGAAGTGGTGTGTAGCTTCTTGGTGGAATTACCCTGCCTTGACGTGCCAGTTTAGATTGGGTCTGTTGAACGCCCTCAAAGACCTGTTAGTTAGCTATCCCTCTTCTGACTCTCTAGATCAGGTTATGGCTTTAGCGGTACGTCTTGACCGACGTCTCAGGGAACGACGACTTGAACGTTTTTGTGCTTTCTCCTCTGGCTCCCCCAATGATGGCTCCCGAGGTTCCATTGCTTCGTTCTTCCACGGAAAACTCGGATGAACCAATGCAACTCGGGGCCTCCGTGTCTCCCCAACAACGTAGAGAGCTCCGCAGGAAGAATGTTCTCTGCTTCTACTGTGGGGATGACAAGCATCAAGTGAACAACTGTCCTAGGCGTAAGAATAAGCAGCCGGAAGAACTTCCGCGCCTAAGTAACCATTGGGGAGGTCACTTGGGCGCACAGGTATTTCCCGTAAATATGAAACCTAATAAGATCTTGCTTCCCTTTCAAGTCTCTTTTGAGGGTAGGTCTGCTACCGGCAGCGCCTTCGTGGATTCAGGATCTTCTGCTAATATTATGTCTGTGGAATTTGCTATGTCTCTAACTATGCCATTGATTGATTTGCCTAAACCTGTCCCGGTAGTGGGTATCGACTCCACTCCTCTTGCTAATGGTTATTTTACACAGCATACCCCTGTTTTTGAACTCCTTGTTGGCTCCATGCATTTGGAGCAGTGCTCTGTACTGGTGATGCAGGGATTATCGTCCGATTTGGTTTTAGGCCTTCCCTGGTTGCAGATGCATAATCCCACGTTTAACTGAAATACTGGGGATCTTACCAAATGGGGTAATGAATGCATGACGTCATGTTTTTCTGTTAATTTTATTTCTCTCCCTGAGGAGGTGAACACTCTGCCTGAGTTTATTCAGGACTTCGCAATCGATTTGGTACCAGGAGCTAAACTCCCTAAGGGTAGGATATTTAATCTCTCTTGTCCCGAACGTGAAGCCATAAGAGAGTATATCCAGGAATGCCTGGCCAAGGGTTACATTCGCCCCTCTACTTCTCCGGTAGGTGCTGGCTTCTTCTTCGTAGGGAAGAAGGATGGTGGTCTTAGGCCGTGCATCGATTACCGAAACTTGAATAAGGTCACTGTAAGGAACCAGTATCCCCTTCCTTTGATTCCTGATCTCTTCAACCAGGTTCAGGGGGCCCAATGGTTCTCTAAGTTTGATCTACGTGGGGCTTATAACCTTATCCGCATCAGAGAGAGTGGAAGACTGCGTTTAACACGCCCGAAGGTCATTTCGAATACCTCGTCATGCCCTTTGGGTTGTGTAATGCTCCCGCGGTCTTCCAGAATTTCATAAATGAGATTTTAAGAGACTACCTGGGGGTATTTCTTGTAGTGTACCTTGATGACATACTTGTGCTTTCCAAGGACTGGTCCTCCCACATTGAGCATGTCAGGAAGGTGCTCCAGGCCCTTCGGGAAAACAAACTGTTTGCTAAAACCGAAAAATGTGTGTTTGGGGTGCAGGAGATACCATTTTTGGGTCAAATCCTCACTCCTCATGAATTCCGCATGAACCCTGCCAAGGTTCAGGCTGTGGCTGAATGGGTCCAACCTGCCTCCCTGAAGGCGTTACAGTGCTTCCTGGGGTTTGCTAATTATTACAGGAGATTTATTGCTAACTTCTCGGTCATCGCTAAGCCTCTTACAGATCTTACTCGCAAAGGTGCTGATCTCCTCCACTGGCCTCCAGAGGCGGTCCAGGCTTTTGAGGTCCTTAAGAAGTGCTTTATCTCGGCCCCAGTGCTGATTCAGCCTAACCAAATGGAGCCATTCATCGTGAAGGTTGACACCTCCGAGGTGGGAGTGGGTGCTGTCTTGTCCCAGGGTACCAGGTCCCTCACCCATCTCCGTCCCTGTGCCTACTTCTCCAGGAAGTTCTCGCCCACTGAGAGTAACTATGACATTGGCAACCGCGAACTCTTAGCCATTAAATGGGCATTTGAAGAGTGGCGCAACTTCCTGGAGGGGGCTAGGCACCAGGTAACGGTCCTTACCGACCACAAGAATCTGGTTTTCCTAGAATCTGCCCGGAGGCTAAACCCGAGACAAGCTCGATGGGCGTTGTTTTTTACTAGATTCAACTTTTTGGTCACCTATAGGGCTGGGTCTAAAAATATTAAAGCTGATGCACTGTCGCGTAACTTCATGGCCAGCCCTCCTTCGGAGGAAGATCCTGCTTGTGTTTTGCCCCCAGGTATAATCATTTCCTCTGTTGATTCTGACTTAGTCTCCGAAATTGCGGCTGATCAAGGTTCAGCTCCCGGGAACCTTTCTGAGAACAAGCTGTTTGTTCCCCTGCAATTCCGGCTAAGGGTACTGAGGGAAAATCATGACTCTGCACTATCTGGTCATCCAGGCATCCTGGGTACCAAGCACCTCATTGGCAGAAACTATTGGTGGCCTGAGTTGCCTAAAGACGTTAAGGCCTACGTCGCCGCTTGTGAAATTTGTGCTAGGTCCAGGACTCCCAGGTCCCGACCAGCGGGCTTACTATGTTCTTTGCCCATTCCCCAGAGACCTTGGACCCATATCTCCATGGATTTTATCACCGATCTGCCTCCATCTCAAGGCAAGTCGGTGGTGTGGGTTGTAGTAGACCGCTTCAGTAAGATGTGCCACTTTGTGCCCCTCAAGAAACTACCCAATGCTAAGACATTAGCTACCTTGTTTGTCAAACACATCCTGCGTCTCCATGGGGTTCCTGTCAATATTGTTTCTGACAGAGGGGTACAATTTGTTTCATTGTTTTGGAGAGCTTTCTGTAAAAAGTTGGAGATTGATCTGTCCTTCTCCTCGGCCTTCCATCCAGAAACTAATGGCCAAACTGAGAGGACTAATCAGTCTCTAGAACAATATTTAAGGTGTTTTATCTCTGACTGTCAATATGATTGGGTCTTCTTCATTTCCCTCGCCGAATTTTCCCTTAATAACCGGGTCAGTAACTCGTCAGGGGTCTCCCCATTTTTCTGTAATTTTGGGTTTAATCCACGGTTCTCCTCCGTTTCACCTCGTGGTTCCAACAATCCCGAGGTAGATGTCGTTCATCGGGAACTGTGCACAGTCTGGGCCCAGGTTCAGAAGAACCTAGAGGCGTCCCAGAGCATACAAAAGACTCAGGCAGATAGAAGACGTTCTGCTAACCCCTTGTTTGTGGTCGGGGATCTGTGTGGCTGTCTTCAAAAAATTTGTGCCTTAAAGTCCGTCCAAAACATTTGCTCCCCGGTTTATAGGGCCATACAAGGTAATTGAAGTCCTTAACCCTGTCTCCTTCCGACTGGAGTTGCCCCCGTCTTTTCGAATATACGATGTGTTTCATGCCTCCCTCCTGAAACGCTGCTCCCCGTCCTTGGCTCCCTCGAGGAAACCTCCTGTCCCTGTTCTCGAGGTGGCCAAGATTGTGGACAGCAGGATGGTCCAAGGCTCCATCCAGTACCTGGTCCATTGGAGAGGATATGGGCCTGAGGAGAGGACTTGGGTACCCGCCCGGGGTGTTCACGCTGGGGTATTGCTCAGGAGGTTCCTTCTTCGGTTCCCCAATAAGCCAGGTCCACCTAGAAAGGGTCCAGTGGCCCCTCATAAAAGGGGGGGGGGTACTGTAAAGGATCTGCCAGACACAGCTTCTGTGTCCACACCCGTGGTTAATCAGTCTGCACCTGCTCCTAAGTCTGATAGAGTGACTCGATCTGCTACCACTCAGGCTGGGAGGCTGAGGAGTGGGAGAGCCTATCACAGCCTGGCCAGACGGAGCTAGCACCCACCCTCTGTCTATTTATACCTTCATTTCCTGCTCCTCCTTTGCCTGTGATTGTGCCTGTTTCCTGGCTCTGCTGCTACTGCTTGTACTATTGTCCTCTGCTTCATATTGACCCTGGCTTTACTACCACTCTCCTGCTCTGCGTTTGGTACCTCTTACATTCCTGGTTTGACTCGGCTCGTTCACTACTCTTGTTGCTCACGGTGTTGCCGTGGGCAACTGCGCCATTTCCCTTAGCTTCTGTGTACACTTGTCTGTTTGTCTGTCGTGCACATATTGAGCGTAGGGACCGTCGCCCAGTTGTATGCCGTCGCCTAGGACGGGCCGTGCAAGTAGGCAGGGACTGAGGAGTGGACTTGGGTACCCGCCCGGGGTGTTCACGCTGGGGTATTGCTCAGAAGGTTCCATCTTCGGTTCCCCAATAAGCCAGGTCCACCTAGAAAGGGTCCAGTGGCCCCTCATAAAAGGGGGGGGTACTTTAAAGGATCTGCCAGACACAGCTTCTGTGTCCACGCCCGTGGTTAATCAGTCTGCACCTGCTCCTAAGTCTGATAGATTGACTCGATCTGCTACCACTCAGGCTGGGAGGCTGAGGAGTGGGAGAGCCTATCACAGCCTGGCCAGACGGAGCTAGCTCTCGCCCTCTGTCTATTTATACCTTCATTTCCTGCTTCTCCTTTGCCTGTGATTGTGCCTGTTTCCTGGCTCTGCTGCTACTGCTTGTACTATTGTCCTCTGCTTCATATTGACCCTGGCTTTACTACCACTCTCCTGCTCTGCGTTTGGTACCTCTTACATTCCTGGTTTGACTCGGCTCGTTCAATACTCTTGTTGCTCATGGTGTTGCCGTGGGCAACTGCGCCATTTCCCTTAGCTTCTGTGTACACTTGTCTGTTTGTCTGTCGTGCACATATTGAGCGTAGGGACCGTCGCCCAGTTGTACGCTGTCGCCTAGGACGGGCCGTGCATGTAGGCAGGGACTTAGTGGAAGATAGATTAGGGCTCACCTGTCTGTCTCCCTACCCCGTCATTACAATTGATTATCCCTATCCAGGAGAGGAACTTACCCTCCCATTTATTTGAGGACTTTAGGGATTGCAATGTGCGATTATCAAGAGAGATGTTTAACGCAGTAATTTTAGTGAGATTGATTTTAAAGTTACTATTTAGGCTGTATTCCCTTACAGTAGACATCAATGCAGGCAAGGAAGAAAGAGGCTGCGTGATATATATAATAGAACATCATCCGCAAAAGCAGAGCAATTAACGTGATGTGGACCGACCTGTATGCCTTTAATATCAGGATTACTTCTTATAGCCTGTAGAAGATGTTCTATTGTTAGGACATAGAGCAGTGGGGACAAAGGGCATCCCTGACGCGTGCCATTGTGAATTCTAAAAGTAGAAGATAACAAGCCATTTACCCTTACCCTGGCTTGCGGACCCGCATACAGAGCTTTAATACTCTGTAACATAAATGGACCAATCCCAATCTGCTCCAGCGTTTTTCACATAAATCCCCAGTCCACCCAGTCAAAGGCCTTCTCAGCATCAAGTGAGAGCAACATACAAGGAAGAGAAGTACGTTATGCATACGCTATAAGAGAGAAGGATTTGAGAGTATTATCCCGAGCTTCTCTGGTAGGGACAAAACCAACCTGATCCGGGTGAACTAGAGACCCAAGCAGACCCCCCAATCCATTAGCTAAAAGCTTAGCGTAAATTTTTGCATCCATATTTATCAGGGATATAGGACGATAACTAGCACACAATTGGGGATCTTTGCCCTCTTTGGGAATAACGCTAATATGCGCAAGCAAGAACTCAGGAGGTGTAGGAGCACCTCGAGACAACGCCTACAAGGCGTCAAGCAAAGACGGGGAAAGTCCTTCAGACAGGGACTTATAAAAAGCTGCTGTAAACCCGTCGGGACCGGGACTTTTATCCGCTGGTAGTTGTCTAATCACGTTTGCTAATTCTTGTAGAGTGAATGGCGTATCCAACTGTGCTACATCGCTTCTGCTAGCGTGGGAAGAGCTGTATCTAAGACATATTGTGACAAAGAACAAGGTGGAATATGAGGAGTCGAAACCCCACAGGGAGCGGGAAGATTATACAGCGCTTGGTAATAATGTAGAAAAGCCTCTGCTATTTTATCCGAGGCATGAACTGCAGAACCAGCAGAATTTCGATGGAATATATGAGACTGACATCTTATCTTTTAGCGCTAAGGCTAGAGCTCTACCCAGTTTGTTCCCCCATTCATACAGAGAGCGGGAAAATATATGTCGTAGGCGGGCATATTTTTTATTAAAGGGAATGTGTCGCCAGAAAAACATGTTTTTTTTTAAAAAATTAAACATTTAGTGTGTGGGTGATTAAACATTGTTCAAATTTTTTTTATTTTTTTCGCGAGTCAGGAAATATTATAAATTTTTTCTAATTTATAATACTACCCATTTTTGGTCACTAGATGGAGCTAGTTCCCAAAATTGCAGCATTGCAACATTGGGTTAAAAGCCCTCGCTCTAGTGAGCTCTCAGCATCCCCCCCTCCTTTATCCTGGCTAGTGCCGGGATAAACGAGGGGTTTGAAAGGTTTAACCTCCTACACTGTGTGTCGCCATTTTTTGAGGTAACCCACAGTGTAGTAGGTTTACATACAGTAGTAAACACACACAAACACTAACATACATTGAAATCTCTTACCTGCTCCTGCCGCCGCGGCTCCCTCTGGCCCGTCCGCTCCCTTTGCTGCCACTGTTCCATGTGCACTTGTCCGGAAGCCGCGACCGGAAGTAGTAATATTACTGTCCGGCCGCGACTTCCGGTCCACAGGAAAATGGCGCCGGACGGCGCCAATTTAGAATAGGACTGTGTGGGAGCGGCGCATGTGCAGTTCCCACACAGACGCCGTACACGGCAGTCAATGGGACGGGAGCCGTTCGTCGTCCCTATGGGACTGTGGCTGCCGTATTCCATGTCTGTGTGTGTCGTTAATCGACACACACAGAAATGGAACAAAAAATGGCAGCCCCCATAGGGAAGAAAAAGTGTAAAAATAAGAAAAAGTAAAACACAAACACACAAATGAATATAAACGTTTTTAATAAAGCACTAACATCTTTAACATATAAAAAAATAATTTGTGATGACACTGTTCCTTTAAGTATGTGCTGTATCTCCTGACGTTTCAGTAATAAGGTCTGAAGAGAATCAGAGTGTAAAGTATGTTTATGTTGGGTTTCCAAAAAGTGGAGTTCCGCTAGAAGAGAACTGAGTTTCATACTCGCTTTTTTCTTCAATCTCAATCTGGCACCATGTTTTATTAAGATCCCTCTCAAAACACATTTGAGCGCTTCCCATTTAATCGGAGGGGAGGTGGTATCCGAGGCATGATCCTGCCCAAAGTGCACAACAGCTCTTTGGATATCAAGTTTACATATTGAATCTTGAAGGAGTGACTCATTCAGTCTCCAAGTAAAGGAACCTTTAGATTGTGGGAGCAGTGTAAATGCACAAAAGACATGAGCATGGTCAGACAACAAAATATGACCAATACGAGACGAAGAAACTTGAGTGAGTAAACTATGGTCGGAAAAAATATAGTCAATCCTACTATAGGAGGTGTGTAGATAACCAACATGTACACGAGCAGTTTTAGTGTGAACTCCAAAAATATATATATGTCTTTATGTATCTATAAGCATTGACGTAACACAAATAGCTGTAACTATAGAATGAGGAGAACACACATATAACCCAAAATGACCTGGTACTCTGACCATAGCATTACTAAGAAACCTATAGAGAAAAGAGGTCAAGTACGCTCAAGATAATATATGATAGAAAAAACTTCTTTATTAGCGGAAACACAAAAACAAGACAATTAAAACATGAGTCATACAGTGTAAAGTTGGCGTCAGCCCATGTGGTGTACATATATTAATGATATAACATGATGTAAAAAATCATTGTTACATATAGCCACATGCATTTAAGACTGTTTTTTAACAACAGTATTTAATCCCGGATCCTTGCTATTGATTTTTTACATCATGTTATATCATTAATATATGTACACCACATGGGCTGACGCCAACTTTACACTGTATGACTCATGTTTTAATTGTCTTGTTTTTGTGTTTCCGCTAATAAAGAAGTTTTTTCTATCATATATTATCTTGAGCGTACTTGACCTCTTTTCTCTATAGGTTTCTTCTCTATAGGAGGTGTGTACATGGGAGAAAAAGGTGTAATCCCTATCTTCAGGATGCGACAGTCTCCAAACTTCACAGAGCTGCATATCATGATCCTATTTAGCTTGTTATGTGCAATGCTGGACCGTCCCGTGTAAGTATCAGAGGAGGGATTAATAGGAACTTTAAAATCACCACAAAGTATTAAACCACCTTGCTTGAAAGTTTGCAATTCGTCCAGGGTCTTAACTAGGAAAGCAACCTGGTTTATATTCGGGGCATAGATATTCACAATAGTGTATATATTCGACCCAATCTCACATGTCACAAACAGGAAACGCGCGGCAGAATCAGAATTAATCTGTAGGATTTTATGGGGAAGAGATTTATGGAATAGAATGGAGACCCCTTTCGTTTTACCCTCGGGATTGCTACTATGATACACGGACGTATAATATCGATTTTTGAGGGTGGGGAAGTGGTCAGTATGGAAGTGAGTTTCTTGCAAGCATACAGTATGTGTTTTATGCTTGTGCATGGAATAAAGAACTTGGGACCTTTTTTGAGGGACATTAAAGCCCTGCACATTGAAAGAGGCCACAGATACTTCTCTCATCTCAAGGACAAGCAATCAACCTACGCTGGGTCTGCTAAAGAAGGTAGTACCAAGAAAGAAAAAGAAAAATGAAGAAAAAAGAAAAAGAAGAAAAACAAAGAAGACAGTAAATTCTGTCAGTAAAATACTCTAGCGATGAAGCGCACTAGCACTAATTCAATACTAGGAAACTAGTAAAACCTATGGGGGGGTCGTGAAAGACTAAACAAGTAATGGTAACACCTCTCCGTGGACCAGGTCCTAACGTAAGTATTGAGAAATGATGCATAAAACAGGAGCACACAAATTACATATCAGGGAGGAAAGAAAGCAATAAAACACATATGTGAAAATGATAACAACAGCATAGTCACCCATGAAAGGGAAATAGAAAATCGTGGATGAAAACTCAGCGATCCCGAGGCCGCCTTGGTGGAGTGGATGGTCTGCGACATAGGCGTTGAGGTCTCGGAGAAGGTGCATGTCTAGCAGCAGTCGTCGGTTCCCAGGAGGTAGCCGAGGTCAACGAACCCAGTGGCTCGCGTTGGAAGTCCTCCCAGGATGGAAGAGACATCATCGGCAGATCCAAGGTCTGGAAGAAAGAACGAAGGTCCTCCGGCACGGTAAGAACTGCCATCAAATTACCCCATTTCATATGGAGTGCAAAAGGGAAACCCCATCTGTAAGGAATGTTCCGAGATTGAAGAACAGACAGGAGTGGTTTCAAAGATGCCCTTTGCCGAAGGGTACGCCGTGAGAGATCCGGGAACAGCGATTTAGTAGCCTCATCAAAGTCTGTAGTCTGGAGAGCTCTGGCTTTTTGCATGATCTCTTCTTTGACCGCAAAATGATGGATGTGGCAAATTACATCTCGGGGCTTGCTCGGATCCACACTCCGGGCACGAAGCGCCCGATGAGCACGGTCAATTTCAATATAGTTACATAGTAAGTACGGCTGAAAAAAGACACATGTCCATCAAGTTCAACCAAGGGACGGGAAAAGGGAAGGAAAAAATGTCTACACATAGGAGCTAATACTTTTTTGTTCTAGGAAATTATCTAACCCTTTTTTAAAGCTATCTACTGTCCCTGCTGTGACCAGCTCCTTAGATTCACAGTTCTTACAGTAAAGAAGGCTTGTCGCCTCTGCAGGTTGAATCTTTTTTTCTCCAGACGGAGGGAGTACCCCCTTGTTTTTTGAGGGGGTTTTACATGGAACAGGATTTCACCATATTTTTTGTATGTGCCATTAATATATTTATATAAATTAATCATGTCCCCCCTTAGTCGTCTTTTTTCAAGGCTAAATAGGTTTAATTCTTTTAATCTTTCCTCATAACTTAGATTCTCCATGCCCCTAATTAGCTTCGTTGCTCTTCTTTGTATTTTTTCCAACTCCAGGGCATCCTTTCTATGAACTGGAGCCCAGAACTGAACTGCATATTCTAGGTGAGGCCTCACTAATGCTTTGTAAAGTAGTAATATTACATCCCTGTCCCACGAGTCCATGCCTCTTTTAATACACGACAATATCCTGCTGGCCTTTGAAGCAGCTGATTGACACTGCATGCTGTTATTTAGTTTATGATTTACAAGTACACCCAGATCCTTCTCAACAAGTGAATCCGCCAGTGTAGCTCCCCCTAGGACATATGATGCATGCAGGTTGTTGGTACCCAGATGCATAACTTTACATTTATCTACATTAAACTTCATTTGCCAACTGGATGCCCAAACACTTCGTTTGTTTAAATCTGCTTGCAATTCACAAACATCTTCTACAGACTGAACTATATTACATAGCTTGGTGTCATCTGCAAAAATAGAAATAGTGCTATTAATCCCATCCTCTATATCATTAATAAATAAGTTGAATAATAGTGGTCCCAGCACTGAACCCTGGGGTACACCACTTATTACCGGGAACCATTCAGAGTAGGAATCATTGACCACAACTCTCTTGATACGGTCCTTGAGCCAATTCTCAATCCAATTACAAACTATATTTTCTAAACCTATAGTCCTTAATTTACCCATTAGGCGTCTATGGGGGACAGTGTCAAATGCCTTTGCAAAGTCCAAAAACACTATATCCACAGCGGCCCCTCTAATATGAGTGTCCACTGGTTTCTCCATGAGGCCATATACCTCTAAGAGTGGGAAGGAGGTCCGATGTACGCGTCACCTCCGGAAGGCCGCGAAGTCTTTTGTTGTTCCTTCTATTCCTGTTTTTGAGATCATCTTGCTGCGATGCCAGAAAGCGCTGATGCACAGCATGATTCACGCTGAGTGCTTCCAAGTCCTGTACGGATTTTGAAATGTGACATTTAAATGCCTCCAATTCTTCAACACGTGCATGTAAAACATTAACCTCCACTTTTACCCGCTGAAGATCTTGACGCCAGGCCGTTTTGAGATCTGCAGCTAGAAGGGACATATCATTCTTTGTGGGCAAAAGGGCAAGTAAGGCCTGCAACTCCGGATGACCCCTCAAGGTGACAGCTGCCTCATCAGGGGGAGGCAGACCCGACATGCAAATCATCCCTGTGTCGCTGGCAGGTGATCGAGTGCGACGGAGGTCAAACCCAGATCCACGGGCAGGTAAGGGAGCTGTATCCTCACTGGAGGAGTTGTTCCTGTCAGTCACAGAGCCAGCGGGCAGAGGCATTAGTTTTAACCCTGTATTGTGCGTGCGGAAGAGAGATTTCTTCGCTGGCGGGCTCAGGCCCACATCCGAGCCGTCGGAGGACAAAGAGGGATGCAGCAGACTGAGAGGAGGGCATGACCCACAGTGATCAGGTGAGGTGGCAGAGGCACACACTGAACCCCCCTGCATATCAATGGAAGTGCCAGCGTCCTCCATGTCGGGCCCTTGTATAAGTGGGTGGGTCAGCTGAGACAAGTCCGGGCCCGCCGGGATAGGAAGCTTAGCTGGGGCACAAACACCCATTAGGGACTCACCCCCTGCAGAGCCCAGGAAAGTTGTCTCCTCGACATCGTCCAGTACAGTCTCTGAGAGAGGCACAGCAGCCTCATGGAGTGGAGGAAATGGCGCTGGCGGACACGAGGCCGCACCTCGCTCACCATCCGAAGATCCCGCCAGCTCTTGCAGCGGCTGAAAAAAATTCCTGATGGGAACAATTGCTCCGATAATCTTAGCTTTCCCCATTTTCGGAGTATTATCTCCTGTTTTGCAAGGACCTGGCCCGGAGCTCACTCTAGACACGTCCACTCGCCAGTGCGCCAAGCCACGCCCCGGGGCTACAATTTTTAATTCTTCGTGTCAAGCCTCATAGTGGCAATAGCATATACCCACAGTCTGTGTCCCCCAATGTAATGAACAATAAATAATTTTTATATATGTTAGTGGTTACCTATAGTTTACAAAAAAATTGCACATAAGTTTCAGGTTGCAAACTTAATTCCTTCTCAGACCACCTGCTATTCAGTTTGCAACCTGATCATAGTTTCACACATTTCTTATGTTGGTATGTCCCTCCTAGTAAGGGTATGTGCACACTATAACGACAATTACGGCTGAAATTACGGAGCTGTTTTCAGGAGAAAACAGCTCCTGCATTTCAGACGTAATTGCTCGTACTCACGTTTTACGAGGCATCAATTACGGCCGTAATTTGGAGCTGTTCTTCATTGAAGTCAATGAAAAATGGCTCAAATTACGTCCCAAGAAGTGTCCTGCACTTCTTTGACGACGCTGTTATTTTACGCGCCGTCTTTTGACAGCGACGCGTAAAATTACAGGTTGTCGGCACAGTACGTCGGCAAACCCATTGAAATGAATGGGCAGATGTTTGCCGACGTACTTGAGCCGTGTTTTCAGGCGTAATTCGAGGCGTAAAACGCCTCGTTTACGCCTGAAAATAGGTCGTGTGAACCCAGCCTTATACATGCTGGATGTGAGCTCTGTGTGTTCAGGCTCCAGCCTTCACTAGCTTTCATGTATAAGCGCAGCTCTCTCTCTCTCTACACTGATAGCATGCGTAATTTCCCCCTTTGCTCTACTACTTATCTGTACTCTTATGCAATGTTAAATATGTTTCTGGCTAATACGGTACTACACTATTTTTTACTGTACTTTCTGTACTCTTGATACTGACAGCTTGTGTGAATCTGACCTCTCTGAACACTTGGACGGTTTGCTCCCACTCTGAGCTGCCATGTACAACCTCCTCCCACTTCCTGTTATCTCTAGCACAGAGAAGAGAGGGAGAATACTACATCAGCCCGTCAGAAGTGGACTGACAGATTTGAGTTAAAAGCAGCAGCACAGCACTATCTACTGGAGTTACAGACTCTACAGCAGCAAAATGGTAGGACATTTTTAATGAAGACTATTTAGAAAGTTGCTCGACTTTGCATATAGGAAGTACATTAATAATAATAATAATTAAAAAAAAAAACATTCAGTGAACAGGTGTGTATGGCCTTTAAAGTCTATATATAAAGGTATGTTTCCTATGGGAATTCAAAAACGTTTAAAATAAACAACAAAAAACACTTGATTTTTAATTTGAAGCTGAACACAGTAGTAAGCACTTTCACGTGGCAGTATTTTGCATCAGTATTTGTGAGCTAAAACAAGAAGCCTGTTCAAAACATGGCAGGGGTGTAAATCTTTCAATTATACTTTTCCTGCATTTGTCCCACTCCTAGTTTTGGCTTATATACACTGATGCTAAATATTGCCAAAAAAATGCCCATGTAAAAGTGGTGTAATGCTGTAATATATCAGGGTATAGAACACTTCAACATTGGTTTATTACTTCATAATGACATGTCCATACACACAGTGGTATCTGTTAACGTTTTGCCAATATGGTCCTGTGTGATTTTCAGTTCCAAAAAACACAAAAAAAAACAACTCCAAAAGGGAAGGACATTACAAATGTCCATAATACTCAGCTTTCTCCATTATGTTGGAGTTCTATTTTTATTTTTTTTAAGGTGCAGTCTCACCTGCTACATAAATAACCCAATTCAGATGAATGGAACTGATTTAAGTCACAGAAAATTTCTGCAACAAAATCTACCACGTGTGACTGCACCCTTAGGTGTTTTCTAAGGCCTTCCTTTGTATATTTTTTCTGTTGAGCTTCCTTTCTTGGTTTTGGCTTAAAAAATACATGCAAAATCTGCACTGTCAGAACGAGACCTTTAAAGATCTAGAATAACGTAGTCTTTTTTTTTTTTTTCTCTTAAAAAAAAACATACACCACACCAAAATATATATCATTACCTCCCTCCCCAAACCTGACCGGAAGAGAAGAAAAAAAAAAGAGTGGTCACAGTTCACTCAAGCAGCAGCGGAACCTCATAAGGGCGGTTTGTGCGGCCGCCTGGTGCCCAAGGCTCCCAGGGGGCCCATGGCCACTCGACAGGGTCGGCATTAGGGGGAGAAACAGGGCAATTGCCCAGGGCCCCCTGCTGCTACGGGGCCCAAGGGGGGGAAACAGGGCAATTGCCTAGGGCCCCCTGCTGCAAGGGGGCCCGGTGCTAGCGACAGCCACATTCACTTGTATCTGTGTCCTCAGGACGCATATACAAATTAATACTATAGGCTGCAGGCCTAACGTGGAAGACTCCCTACGACGTTACTGCTTCACGCTGGTCTGCACAAGCGTCCCGCCTGGAGGATTTTCTAGCGCTTCATCCATCGTGGGAACTGGGCAATGTAAGTACAACTTTTTTTGGGGAGGCTATGTGACAATATACAGGGGGGATTACTATGTAGCACTATATACAAGGGGGGAGCTGTGTGGCACTATTTAAAAGGGAGGAGGGCTGTATGGCACTATATACAAGGGGGGATTGCTGTGTAGCACTATATACAAGGGGGAGCTATGTGGCACTATATACAAGGTAGGGGGGCTGTGTGGCACTATATACAATTGGGGGCAGTGTGGCACTATATACAAGGGAGGGCTGTGTGGCACTATATCCAAGGGGGGACTGCGTGGCACTATATACAAGGGGGTCTGTGTGGCACTATATACAAGCGGGTCTGTGTGGCACTATATACAAGGAGGGCTGTGTGGCACTATATACAAGGGGGGCTGTGTGGCACTATATACAAGGGGGGCTGTGTTGCAACATATACAAGGGGGCCTGTGTGGCACTATTTACAAGGGACCGTGTGGCACTATATATAAGGGGGCTGTGGTACTATTTACAAGAGGGGAGGGCTGCTGTAAAGGATCTGCCAGGCTCAACTTCTGTGTATACGCCCATAGGTAATCAGTCTATGTCTCTGAGACTGACTCCATCTTCCACCACTCAGGATGGCAGGCTTAGGAGCGGGAGAGCCTATCGCAGCCTGGCCAGACGGAGCTAGCTCCCGCCCTCTGTCTATTTATACCTACCTTTCCTGTTCCTCCTTTGCTTGTGATTCTTCTCGTGTGGTTTCCTTGCCCAGCTACAGCTTCTAACTATTTGATCCTGCTTCATACTGACCCTGGCTTACTGACTACTCTCCTGCTCTGCGTTTGGTACCTCGTTCACTCCTGGTTTGACTCGGCTCGTTCACCACTCTTGTTGCTCATGGTGTTGCCGTGGGCAACTGCCCCATTTCCCTTAGCTTTGTGTACCCTTGTCTGTTTGTCTCATGCACTTACTGAGCGTAGGGACCGCCGCCCAGTTGTACCCCGTCGCCTAGGGCGGGTCGTTGCAAGTAGGCAGGGACAGAGTGGCGGGTAGATTAGGGCTCACTTGTCCGTTTCCCTACCCCCTTCATTACATAATCACAAGCCCAATACCTAGTCTACACTGGTCCCTGACACTACTATGGACCCCCTTGAGACCCTGGCCCAGCAAATGCAGGGTCTCTCCCTACAGGTCCAGGCCCTGGCTCAGAGGGTCAACCAGCCTGACGCTACCATGGTAGTGCCCCTCACCTCACCTCTTGAACCCCACCTCAAGTTGCCTGACCGGTTCTCAGGGGACCGGAGGACTTTTCTCTCCTTTCGGGAGAGTTGTAGGCTCTACTTTCGCTTAAAGCCTCACTCCTCAGGTTCTGAGAGCCAGCGGGTGGGTATAATTATGTCCCGGCTCCGGGAAGGGCCCCAAGAGTGGGCCTTCTCCTTGGCTCCTGACGCCCCTGAACTTTCCTCCGTTGATCGTTTCTTTTCTGCTCTCGGACTCATTTATAATGAGACTGACAGGACTGCCTTTGCCGAGAGTCAGCTGGTGACCTTACGTCAGGGTAAGAGACCTGTTGAGGAGTATTGTGCTGACTTTAGGAAGTGGTGCGTAGCTTCCCGGTGGAATGACCCTGCCTTAAGGTGCCAGTTTAGGTTGGGTCTGTCGAACGCCCTGAAAGACCTGCTAGTTAGCTATCCCTCTTCTGACTCCCTTGACCAGGTTATGGCTTTAGCGGTACGACTTGACCGACGTCTCAGGGAACGACAACTTGAACGTTTTTGTGTTTTCCCCTCTGATTCCCCCATGATGTCTCCCGAGGTCCCGTTGCTTCGCTCTTCCACGGAAGACTCGGAGGTTCCTATGCAACTCGGGGCCTCCGTGTCCCCCCGAAAACGTAGAGAGTTCCGCAGGAAGAATGGTCTCTGCTTCTATTGTGGGGATGACAAGCATCAAGTGAACACCTGTCCTAGGCACAAGAATAAGCAGCCGGAAAACTTCCGCGCCTAAGTGATCATCGGGGAGGTCACTTGGGCGCACAGGTATTTCCCGTATATATGAAACGTAATAAAATCTTGCTTCCCTTTCAGGTCTCTTTTGGTGGTAGGTCTGCTACCGGCAGTGCCTCCGTGGATTCAGGGTCTTCTGCTAATATCATGTCTGTGGAATTTGCTATGTCTCTAGCTATGCCTTTGATTGATTTGCCTAAACCTGTCCCTGTAGTGGGTATCGACTCCACTCGTCTTGCTAATGGTTATTTTACACAGCATACCCCTGTTTTTGAACTCCTTGTTGGCTCCATGCATTTGGAGCAGTGCTCTGTACTGTTGATGCAGGGATTATCGTCCGATTTGGTTTTAGGCCTTCCCTGGTTGCAGTTGCATAATCCCACGTTTGACTGGAATACTGGGGAGCTTACCAAATGGGGTAATGAATGCTTGACGTCATGTTTTTCTGTTAATTCTATTTCTCCCCCTGAGGAGGTGAACACACTACCTGAGTTTGTTCAGGACTTAGCTGATGTTTTCTCTAAGGAGGCCTCCGAAGTGTTACCTCCTCATAGAGAATACGATTGCGCTATCGAATTGGTACCAGGAGCTGAGCTCCCTAAGGGTAGGATATTTAATCTTTCTTGTCCCGAACGTGAAGCCATGAGAGAGTATATCCAGGAATGCCTGGCCAAGGGTTACATTCGCCCCTCTACTTCTCCGGTAGGTGCTGGCTTCTTCTTCGTAGGGAAGAAGGATGGTGGTCTTAGGCCATGCATTGACTACCGTAACTTGAATAAGGTCACTGTAAGGAACCAGTATCCCCTTCCTTTGATTCCTGATCTCTTTAATCAGGTTCAGGGGGCCCAATGGTTCTCTACGTTTGATCTACGGGGGGCGTATAACCTTATCCGCATCAAAGAGGGGGATGAGTTGAAGACTGCGTTTAACACGCCCGAAGGTCATTTCGAATACCTCGTCATGCCCTTTGGGTTGTGTAATGCTCCTGCGGTCTTCCAGAATTTCATAAATGAGATTTTAAGAGATTACCTGGGGGTATTTCTTGTAGTTTACCTTGATGACATACTGGTGTTTTCCAAGGACTTGTCCTCCCACATTGAGCATGTCAGGAAGGTGCTCCAGGTCCTTCGGGAAAACAAACTGTTTGCGAAAACCGAAAAATGTGTGTTTGGGGTACAGGAGATACCATTTTTGGGTCAAATCCTCACTCCTCATGAATTCCGCATGGACCCCTCCAAGGTCCAGGCTGTGGCGGAATGTGTCCAACCTGCCTCCCTGAAGGCGTTGCAGTGTTTCTTGGGGTTCGCTAATTATTACAGGAGGTTTATTGCTAACTTCTCGGTCATCGCTAAGCCTCTTACGGACCTCACTCGCAAAGGTGCTGATCTCCTCCACTGGCCTCCTGAGGCTGTCCAGGCTTTTGAGGTCCTTAAGAAGTGCTTTATCTCGGCCCCGGTGCTGGTTCAGCCCAACCAAATGGAGCCATTTATCGTGGAAGTTGACGCATCCGAGGTGGGAGTGGGGGCTGTCTTGTCCCAGGGTACCAGGTCTCTCACCCATCTCCGTCCCTGTGCCTACTTCTCCAGGAAGTTTTCACCCACTAAGAATAACTATGATATTGGCAACCGCGAACTCTTAGCCATTAAATGGGCATTTGAAGAGTGGCGCCACTTCCTGGAGGGGCCTAGGCACCAGGTAACGGTCCTTACCGACCACAAGAATCTGGTTTTCCAAGAATCTGCCCGGAGGCTAAACCCGAGACAAGCTCGATGGGCGCTATTTTTTACCAGATTCAACTTTTTGGTTACCTATAGGGCTGGGTCTAAAAATATTAAGGCTGATGCACTGTTGCGTAGCTTCATGGCCAGCCCTCCTTCGGAGGAAGATCCTGCTTGTATTTTGCCTCCTGGTATAATCATTTCTTCTATTGATTCTGATTTAGTCTCTGAAATTGCGGCTGATCAAAGTTCAGCTCCCGGGAACCTTCCTGAGGACAAGCTGTTTGTTCCCCTGCAATTCCGGCTAAGGGTACTTAGGGAAAATCATGACTCCGCACTATCTGGTCATCCAGGCGTCCTGGGTACCAAACACCTCATTGCCAGAAACTATTGGTGGCCTGGGTTGCCTAAAGACGTTAAGGCCTACGTCGCCGCTTGTGAGGTTTGTGCTAGGTCCAAGACTCCCAGGTCCCGACCAGCGTACGTTCTTTTCCCATTCCCCAGAGACCTTGGACCCATATCTCTATGGATTTTATCACCGATTTGCCTCCATCTCAAGGCAAGTCGGTGGTGTGGGTTGTAGTAGACCGCTTCAGTAAAATGTGCCACTTTGTGCCCCTCAAGAAACTACCCAATGCCAAGACGTTAGCCACCTTGTTTGTCAAACACATCCTGCGTCTCCATGGGGTCCCTGTCAATATTGTTTCGGACAGAGGGGTACAATTTGTTTCATTGTTTTGGAGAGCTTTCTGTAAAAAAGTTGGAGATTGATCTGTCCTTCTCCTCTGCCTTCCATCCTGAAACTAATGGCCAGACTGAGAGGACTAATCAATCTCTAGAACAATATTTAAGGTGTTTTATCTCTGACTGTCAATATGATTGGGTCTCATTCATTCCCCTCGCCGAATTTTCCCTTAATAACCGGGTCAGTAACTCGTCAGGGGTCTCCCCCTTTTTCTGTAATTTTGGGTTTAATCCACGGTTCTCCTCAGTTTCACCTGGTAGTTCCAACAATCCCTAGGTAGAGGTCGTTCATCGGGAACTGTGCACAGTCTGGGCCCAGGTTCAGAAGAACCTAGAGGCGTCCCAGAGCGTACAAAAAAACTCAGGCTGATAGAAGACGTTCTGCTAACCCCTTGTTTATGGTCGGGGATCTGGTGTGGTTATCGTCTAGGAATTTGCGCCTTAAGGTCCCATCCAAGAAGTTTGCTCCCCGGTTTATTGGGACGTATAAGGTCATTGAAGTCCTCAATCCTGTCTCCTTCCGACTGGAGTTGCCCCCATCTTTTCGAATACAGGACGTGTTTCATGCCTCCCTCCTTAAACGCTGCTCCCCGTCCTTGGCTCCCTCGAGGAAACCTCCTGTTCCCGTTCTCACCCCTGAGGGGGTGGAATTCGAGGTGGCCAAGATTGTGGACAGCAAGATGGTCCAAGGCTCCCTCCAGTACCTGGTCCATTGGAGAGGATACGGGCCTGAGGAGAGGACTTGGGTACCCGCCCGGGATGTTCACGCTGGGGTATTGGTCAGGAAGTTCCACCTTCGTTTCCCCAATAAACCAGGTCCACTTAGAAAGGTTCCGGTGGCCCCTCATAAAAGGGGGGGGGGGTACTGTAAAGGATCTGCCAGGCACAACTTCTGTGTATACGCCCATAGGTAATCAGTCTGCACCTGAGTCAATGTCTCAGAGACTGACTCCATCTTCCACCACTCAGGATGGCAGGCTTAGGAGCGGGAGAGCCTATCGCAGCCTGGCCAGACGGAGCTAGCTCCCGCCCTCTGTCTATTTATACCTGCCTTTCCTGTTCCTCCTTTACTTGTGATTCTTCTCGTGTGGTTTCCTGGCCCAGCTACAGCTTCTAACTATTTGATCCTGCTCCATACTGACCCTGGCTTACTGACTACTCTCCTGCTCTGCGTTTGTTACCTCGTTCACTCCTGGTTTGACTCGGCTCGTTCACCACTCTTGTTGCTCACGGTGTTGCCGTGGGCAACTGCCCCATTTCCCTTAGCTTTGTGTACCCTTGTCTGTTTGTCTCGTGCACTTACTGAGCGTAGGGACCGCCGCCCAGTTGTACCCCGTCGCCTAGGGCGGGTCGTTGCAAGTTGGCAGGGACAGAGTGGCGGGTAGATTAGGGCTCACTTGTCCGTTTCCCTACCCCCTTCATTACAGCTGCGTGGCGCTATCTACAGGGGGTGTGTGGGGCTATCTACAGGGGCGTGTGTGGGGCTATCTACAGGGGTCTGTGTGGCGCTATCTACAGGGGGTCTGTGTGTGATGCTATCTACAGGGGGGTGTGATGCTATCTACAGGGGGTCTGTGAGGCACTATCTACAGGGGGGGCTGTGTGTGATGGATGCTATCTACAGGGGGGTGTGCGTGTGTGTGTCTTTCTACAGGGGGGTGTGGCGCTCTCTACAGTGGGTGGGTGTGATGCTATCTACAGGGGCTGTTTGTGGCACTGTGTATGTGGTGCTTTACTTGACAGTGTTTGACACAGTGTTTATTCAGGGGCACAGTGTATGGTACTATTATATTTAGGGGCACAGTGTGTGTTACCATTAGAATTTTATCTTCGTTTATAGGTGTGGAAATGTTGGAAAAGTGAGGAGCCGAATACATCAAGAATGGCAAATTCTGCAAAAATGGGTCATGGCCGGGAGAAGTCGTCCTGAAGTCTCGAACGGATGGAGAAGAAAAGCGGAAAAAAAACTACTAGAATCTGAGAAGTCGTCACCTGTGAGTCACTGGATTTATAGAGAATCTGTCACCTCTCTTGACATGTTTATTATAGGAAGTCCTTGTATTTCACAAAAAAGTCCAGGAGTGATAGACAAATGGATGTTACCATACCCCTTGTCAGGAGGATGTGTCCCTGCACAGTGTGATACTGTCAGCTATGGTTGGAGACTGTCAGTATGTAGGGACACAGCCGTTTGAGAAGAGGAATCGTAACACCCATTTGTTAATGCTGGCACAAAAAGGTAGTGTTAACAATAGTTACAGCGCGACAGGGCGTCGGTGGAGAAGGGGGGCCCAAGTTTGGGTAACAGCCCAGGGCCTATGGTCTACTTAATCAGCCACTGCACTCAAAGACATATATTTTGTCGCTTTCATCCAGAGAGGCAATTCATAGTTGCTGCTGCAAAATGTACTCTTTCATAAAGCAGTGTCCTATATACCTGACTCTTCCATACAAGGAAAAGCAGGGATCTACATGACATCCATTTTTTTAAGAATTTCCAAACGTGCTAGAAGTAACTGAAGAATCAGCTGCATCTGTGTTTTATTATATAAAATATAAAATTTAGTGGAGTCCCCCAACAAGACCAAGGTGCAATTGTGAATTGTCAAAAGTGGAGCAATCTTCTTGATACAATTTAATATCAGAGTCCATTAACGGTGTCATTTTGGACATCTCCCAAGCAGATGTACCAAATCAGCATCAGGAGAACCACACTTTGGGCAATCCTCAACAAATCTAAACCCCATTTTAACCAATTTTTTAGGGGTATAGTGCAATCTATTAATTACCATAAACTGTGAAAAGCGATGAGTTGAATTAAAGGGGTTTTCCATCCACTAAAAATTGATGGCCTATCCTCAGGTTATGCCATCAATAGCTGATGGGTCGCAGTCCAACTCCCGAGACCCCCATAGATCAGCTGTATTGAAGGGTGTGCAGCGCTCGTACGATTGCTGCTTCCCTTCATTTCCTCTTGCTCACTGTGAATCTTTGACACGCATTTAGCGGCGATTCACAGGTATTGCAGCCTTCTTCTTCAAGCCACTTCAATGAGAGAAAAGGCTGCAATACCTGTGAATCGCCGCTAAATGCGTGTTGAAGATTCACAGTCAGCAATTAGAAATGAAAGGGAAGCAGCGCTCATACAAACAGCTGATCAGCGGGGGTCCCGAAAGTCGGACCCCAACACATCAGCTTTTAATGGTCTGTCCTGTGGATAGGCGATCAATTTTTACTGGCTGGAAAACCCATTTAAGTAAGACATACTCAACATTTTTATATGTATATACCCATTGGGGTTCAGTAATTGATCCCAAATCCCTTACCCACTTATTTATATTACTAAATTCCATATTATTTTTAGATCCTAATTGTTTATAACAAAGTGAAATTACCCCTTTACAATGTGACTTATTTAACAGAATATCACCAACAGGGAAAGTTTTAGCCCTGTATTTATTCTTATCTTTAGTGCAATTCCACGTGTGCCATAATTGAGAATAAAACAGCCAACTAGCACGTGGTATCCCAAATTACAACTGGAAAGCATGAAAAGATTTCAAATTACCATTTTCAACAAAATGTTAAATTTGTGTTATTCCATGGTTAACACAAAATTGTGACTCATGTAATATATAGAATTCATGCAAATGAGGATTATTCCATAAAGGAGTGAACTCCAAATATCCCCCATATGACATCAAATTCTTAGTCTCCTGCCAAACTTTGACATATAGTCTTGGCAAAGGATTTAAAGAATATTGAGAGTTAGCAAACACTCCTGATTCCAATATTTGGAAAACACTCCAAATTTGTCCCTGTCCCTTCTCTTGCAGTAGCAGTCTGTTAGCAGCAAATTGATTCCAATATCACCTGTTGTAGTTGGGGTGCTAGAAAGTAAGATACAAAATCAGGTAGTGCAAAGCCACTTCCTTAACTGGAAGACAGTCTAGCATATTTGATACGAGTTCGCTTGCCCCGTTCATTAACGATAGATTGCAAGGTTGTAAAAATATTTCGGGGCAGCCAGACCGGAGCATTACAAAAAGTATTGAGTAGCAGAGGAAAAATTACTATTTAAATCAAAGCTATTCGTGACACATATTGAGGTAACCGTCTGTTCCAGATGTTAACCTTCTGTCTAAGGCCGGATTCACACGAGTGTGTCCGTTTTGCGCGCGCAAAAAACGTGCCGTTTTGCGCGCGCAAAACCTCCATAAAAGCTCCGTGTGTCATCAGCATATGATGCGTGGCTGTGTGATTTTCGCGCAGCCGCCATCATTATGACACTCTGTTTTTATGTTTGTAAACAGAAAAGCACGTGGTGCTTTTCTGTTTTCATTCATAGTTTTTACTGCTATTGCGCGAATCACGTGTGTCACACGGAAGTGCTTCCGTGTGCTGCGCGTGATTTTCACGCACCCATTGACTTCAATGGGTGCGTGATGCGCGAAAAACGCACAAATATAGGACATGTCGTGAGTTTTACGCAGCGGACATACGCTGCGTGAAAATCACGGACTGTCTGAATGGCCCCATTGACTAACATAGGTCCGTGCGACGTGCGTGAAAATCACGCGCTTTGCACGGACGTATTATACGTTCGTCTGAATAAGCCCTTAGAGTGAGAAATAAAGGAAGAATATTCAATGTCACATAATCCAACAACGTTCTATAGATTTTTACACCCAGATACTGTAAGGAGTTTACCACCCGAAGTTTAAGTCCATCTTTTGCTACATAATTAGAATTAATGGTCATCAAGATTGACTTTTCCCAATTAATTTTAACTCCTGCAAGTACTCCAAAATATTGAAACACGTCTACCACATGCATCACATCGGATATATCCGAGAAATAATAGCATGTAGTCGGCGCATATGGAGATTTTTTAATCTATTTCACCCATCAAAAACCCTCTTATTCGACTATGAGTTCTTATTTTAACTGCCAAAGCTTTAATAAGTAAAAAAAAATAGCAGAGGTGAAAGGGGGCAACCCTGACGAGTACCCCAAGACAGAGAAAAGAATGGAGAGAACCCACCACCCATACATATCCTAGCTCTGTGTCTGGAGTATAACAATTTGATCCATTAAAAAAAATAATTCTCCGGATCCAAAATATTGGAGCACCCCAGAGAAAGCCCCATTCCACTGTATCAAAAGCCTTGCATGCATCTAATGACAGCAATCCCCCCTGCGGATACCTTCCTCCTCCATATTGGATATTAGTAAAGTCTCTCCTAAGATTACAGGAGATAGATTTCCCGTGAGAAATCCGGTCTGATCTGGGCCCATCAGCGAGACAATAACTGCCATAAGGCGATTGGACAATAATTCAGCCAGGATTTTCAAATCCGAATTTAAAAGCGATATAGGATGATATAAGAGTCCAAAGAAGTTGGATCCTTATCCTTTTTTAATATCAAAATAATATTCGCTTCCATCATTGAAGAAGGAAGTTCCCCTTGAGCAAAAGAAAAAACATGGTAGAGATGTTCTAGTAGGGCTTCTTGATAGCCAATATATCCCTCATATGGAATTTCATCTGGACATGGGGCCCTATTCTTCTGAAGATTTATATTCACATCTCTTATCTCCTGCATAGTCAGGGAAGCCTCCAAACACCCAGTCTCTTCTAATAATAAGACGGGAAGATCTCCAAATAACTCACAATATGCCCATCCGAGCAGCTAGAGTTGTAATAGTAGTAGTGTAGTAATGTAGCTGTAGTAATCCGCAAATGCTATCAAAACCTCCCCCAGATCCATACGTACTCCTGGCTCATCCCTTTTCCTAATTACTACACAAAAAGGTAGAAAAACCTTTCTCAAGCAATAAATAAAGTGCAAATGTACAGTACATGACGTCACGTCACAGCAGTAATTGTAATTGTCAATACAGGTGCAGCACAATTGTGGACAATAGTCAAAATACATAGAAAAACATACATTTATACAGCAAAACATGTTCTGTTCCAGTTTAGGAGTTAGGGACTCGCAAGTCTGGGGATCCTTGTCGTGGATTGCGAGCTTGCGTCCTTTTGGCCAAAATGATTACCAATACCCCAGGTATTTTTCATTATTAGGTATATTCGCTTCTCTTGGACACAGCCGGGTCTTTGATGCTGGGAGAGCATGGTGTGTTGTTGTTTGGCATAGCAAGCAGGGTAGCCCGCTCTATGAATTATCAAGGCGTCACAAATAGGCTTCTACCTGGCTATACACGTTGTGCCTCATGACGTACACACTATCCCTCCATGTTTCACTCACTTGCACCCCATTATCCATTTATTTCTATTGAGGCACTTCATTTATTACTGCCCCCTATATTTCACTTATAGTATTACACTTGCACACACACTATTCATTTATTATTTCTTACTACACATCCCATGCACCACACACCACTCCCCTCAAGACTAGTGGGAGTGGCTATTATTATTTAAAGCACCTGCTCGCCCTTTCATCAGCATTTCTGGCCTGGCTGTGTCCATTTGCAAGTATGGCCTTTGTCGGTGTTTTTGTATATGTCCCTGTGTTTTTATCGGTTCTGTTTGTGCATCAGGAACGTTCTGTTCCAGTTTAGGAGTTAGGGACTCGCAAGTCTGGGGATCCTTGTCGTGGATTGCGAGCTTGCGTCCTTTTGGCCAAAATGATTACCAATACCCCAGGTATTTTTCATTATTAGGTATATTCGCTTCTCTTGGACACAGCCGGGTCTTTGATGCTGGGAGAGCATGGTGTGTTGTTGTTTGGCATAGCAAGCAGGGTAGCCCGCTCTATGAATTATCAAGGCGTCACAAATAGGCTTCTACCTGGCTATACACGTTGTGCCTCATGACGTACACACTATCCCTCCATGTTTCACTCACTTGCACCCCATTATCCATTTATTTCTATTGAGGCACTTCATTTATTACTGCCCCCTATATTTCACTTATAGTATTACACTTGCACACACACTATTCATTTATTATTTCTTACTACACATCCCATGCACCACACACCACTCCCCTCAAGACTAGTGGGAGTGGCTATTATTATTTAAAGCACCTGCTCGCCCTTTCATCAGCATTTCTGGCCTGGCTGTGTCCATTTGCAAGTATGGCCTTTGTCGGTGTTTTTGTATATGTCCCTGTGTTTTTATCGGTTCTGTTTGTGCATCAGGAACGTTCTGTTCCAGTTTAGGAGTTAGGGACTCGCAAGTCTGGGGATCCTTGTCGTGGATTGCGAGCTTGCGTCCTTTTGGCCAAAATGATTACCAATACCCCAGGTATTTTTCATTATTAGGTATATTCGCTTCTCTTGGACACAGCCGGGTCTTTGATGCTGGGAGAGCATGGTGTGTTGTTGTTTGGCATAGCAAGCAGGGTAGCCCGCTCTATGAATTATCAAGGCGTCACAAATAGGCTTCTACCTGGCTATACACGTTGTGCCTCATGACGTACACACTATCCCTCCATGTTTCACTCACTTGCACCCCATTATCCATTTATTTCTATTGAGGCACTTCATTTATTACTGCCCCCTATATTTCACTTATAGTATTACACTTGCACACACACTATTCATTTATTATTTCTTACTACACATCCCATGCACCACACACCACTCCCCTCAAGACTAGTGGGAGTGGCTATTATTATTTAAAGCACCTGCTCGCCCTTTCATCAGCATTTCTGGCCTGGCTGTGTCCATTTGCAAGTATGGCCTTTGTCGGTGTTTTTGTATATGTCCCTGTGTTTTTATCGGTTCTGTTTGTGCATCAGGAACGTTCTGTTCCAGTTTAGGAGTTAGGGACTCGCAAGTCTGGGGATCCTTGTCGTGGATTGCGAGCTTGCGTCCTTTTGGCCAAAATGATTACCAATACCCCAGGTATTTTTCATTATTAGGTATATTCGCTTCTCTTGGACACAGCCGGGTCTTTGATGCTGGGAGAGCATGGTGTGTTGTTGTTTGGCATAGCAAGCAGGGTAGCCCGCTCTATGAATTATCAAGGCGTCACAAATAGGCTTCTACCTGGCTATACACGTTGTGCCTCATGACGTACACACTATCCCTCCATGTTTCACTCACTTGCACCCTATTATCCATTTATTTCTATTGAGGCACTTCATTTATTACTGCCCCCTATATTTCACTTATAGTATTACACTTGCACACACACTATTCATTTATTATTTCTTACTACACATCCCATGCACCACACACCACTCCCCTCAAGACTAGTGGGAGTGGCTATTATTATTTAAAGCACCTGCTCGCCCTTTCATCAGCATTTCTGGCCTGGCTGTGTCCATTTGCAAGTATGGCCTTTGTCGGTGTTTTTGTATATGTCCCTGTGTTTTTATCGGTTCTGTTTGTGCATCAGGAACGTTCTGTTCCAGTTTAGGAGTTAGGGACTCGCAAGTCTGGGGATCCTTGTCGTGGATTGCGAGCTTGCGTCCTTTTGGCCAAAATGATTACCAATACCCCAGGTATTTTTCATTATTAGGTATATTCGCTTCTCTTGGACACAGCCGGGTCTTTGATGCTGGGAGAGCATGGTGTGTTGTTGTTTGGCATAGCAAGCAGGGTAGCCCGCTCTATGAATTATCAAGGCGTCACAAATAGGCTTCTACCTGGCTATACACGTTGTGCCTCATGACGTACACACTATCCCTCCATGTTTCACTCACTTGCACCCCATTATCCATTTATTTCTATTGAGGCACTTCATTTATTACTGCCCCCTATATTTCACTTATAGTATTACACTTGCACACACACTATTCATTTATTATTTCTTACTACACATCCCATGCACCACACACCACTCCCCTCAAGACTAGTGGGAGTGGCTATTATTATTTAAAGCACCTGCTCGCCCTTTCATCAGCATTTCTGGCCTGGCTGTGTCCATTTGCAAGTATGGCCTTTGTCGGTGTTTTTGTATATGTCCCTGTGTTTTTATCGGTTCTGTTTGTGCATCAGGAACGTTCTGTTCCAGTTTAGGAGTTAGGGACTCGCAAGTCTGGGGATCCTTGTCGTGGATTGCGAGCTTGCGTCCTTTTGGCCAAAATGATTACCAATACCCCAGGTATTTTTCATTATTAGGTATATTCGCTTCTCTTGGACACAGCCGGGTCTTTGATGCTGGGAGAGCATGGTGTGTTGTTGTTTGGCATAGCAAGCAGGGTAGCCCGCTCTATGAATTATCAAGGCGTCACAAATAGGCTTCTACCTGGCTATACACGTTGTGCCTCATGACGTACACACTATCCCTCCATGTTTCACTCACTTGCACCCCATTATCCATTTATTTCTATTGAGGCACTTCATTTATTACTGCCCCCTATATTTCACTTATAGTATTACACTTGCACACACACTATTCATTTATTATTTCTTACTACACATCCCATGCACCACACACCACTCCCCTCAAGACTAGTGGGAGTGGCTATTATTATTTAAAGCACCTGCTCGCCCTTTCATCAGCATTTCTGGCCTGGCTGTGTCCATTTGCAAGTATGGCCTTTGTCGGTGTTTTTGTATATGTCCCTGTGTTTTTATCGGTTCTATATAGAATTCATGCAAATGAGGATTATTCCATAAAGGAGTGAACTCCAAATATCCCCCATATGACATCAAATTCTTAGTCTCCTGCCAAACTTTGACATATAGTCTTGGCAAAGGATTTAAAGAATATTGAGAGTTAGCAAACACTCCTGATTCCAATATTTGGAAAACACTCCAAATTTGTCCCTGTCCCTTCTCTTGCAGTAGCAGTCTGTTAGCAGCAAATTGATTCCAATATCACCTGTTGTAGTTGGGGTGCTAGAAAGTAAGATACAAAATCAGGTAGTGCAAAGCCACTTCCTTAACTGGAAGACAGTCTAGCATATTTGATACGAGTTCGCTTGCCCCGTTCATTAACGATAGATTGCAAGGTTGTAAAAATATTTCGGGGCAGCCAGACCGGAGCATTACAAAAAGTATTGAGTAGCAGAGGAAAAATTACTATTTAAATCAAAGCTATTCGTGACACATATTGAGGTAACCGTCTGTTCCAGATGTTAACCTTCTGTCTAAGGCCGGATTCACACGAGTGTGTCCGTTTTGCGCGCGCAAAAAACGTGCCGTTTTGCGCGCGCAAAACCTCCATAAAAGCTCCGTGTGTCATCAGCATATGATGCGTGGCTGTGTGATTTTCGCGCAGCCGCCATCATTATGACACTCTGTTTTTATGTTTGTAAACAGAAAAGCACGTGGTGCTTTTCTGTTTTCATTCATAGTTTTTACTGCTATTGCGCGAATCACGTGTGTCACACGGAAGTGCTTCCGTGTGCTGCGCGTGATTTTCACGCACCCATTGACTTCAATGGGTGCGTGATGCGCGAAAAACGCACAAATATAGGACATGTCGTGAGTTTTACGCAGCGGACATACGCTGCGTGAAAATCACGGACTGTCTGAATGGCCCCATTGACTAACATAGGTCCGTGCGACGTGCGTGAAAGTCACGCGCTTTGCACGGACGTATTATACGTTCGTCTGAATAAGCCCTTAGAGTGAGAAATAAAGGAAGAATATTCAATGTCACATAATCCAACAACGTTCTATAGATTTTTACACCCAGATACTGTAAGGAGTTTACCACCCGAAGTTTAAGTCCATCTTTTGCTACATAATTAGAATTAATGGTCATCAAGATTGACTTTTCCCAATTAATTTTAACTCCTGCAAGTACTCCAAAATATTGAAACACGTCTACCACATGCATCACATCGGATATATCCGAGAAATAATAGCATGTAGTCGGCGCATATGGAGATTTTTTAATCTATTTCACCCATCAAAAACCCTCTTATTCGACTATGAGTTCTTATTTTAACTGCCAAAGCTTTAATAAGTAAAAAAAAATAGCAGAGGTGAAAGGGGGCAACCCTGACGAGTACCCCGAGACAGAGAAAAGAATGGAGAGAACCCACCACCCATACATATCCTAGCTCTGTGTCTGGAGTATAACAATTTGATCCATTAAAAAAAATAATTCTCCGGATCCAAAATATTGGAGCACCCCAGAGAAAGCCCCATTCCACTGTATCAAAAGCCTTGCATGCATCTAATGACAGCAATCCCCCCTGCGGATACCTTCCTCCTCCATATTGGATATTAGTAAAGTCTCTCCTAAGATTACAGGAGATAGATTTCCCGTGAGAAATCCGGTCTGATCTGGGCCCATCAGCGAGACAATAACTGCCATAAGGCGATTGGACAATAATTCAGCCAGGATTTTCAAATCCGAATTTAAAAGCGATATAGGATGATATAAGAGTCCAAAGAAGTTGGATCCTTATCCTTTTTTAATATCAAAATAATATTCGCTTCCATCATTGAAGAAGGAAGTTCCCCTTGAGCAAAAGAAAAAACATGGTAGAGATGTTCTAGTAGGGCTTCTTGATAGCCAATATATCCCTCATATGGAATTTCATCTGGACATGGGGCCCTATTCTTCTGAAGATTTATATTCACATCTCTTATCTCCTGCATAGTCAGGGAAGCCTCCAAACACCCAGTCTCTTCTAATAATAAGACGGGAAGATCTCCAAATAACTCACAATATGCCCATCCGAGCAGCTAGAGTTGTAATAGTAGTAGTGTAGTAATGTAGCTGTAGTAATCCGCAAATGCTATCAAAACCTCCCCCAGATCCATACGTACTCCTGGCTCATCCCTTTTCCTAATTACTACACAAAAAGGTAGAAAAACCTTTCTCAAGCAATAAATAAAGTGCAAATGTACAGTACATGACGTCACGTCACAGCAGTAATTGTAATTGTCAATACAGGTGCAGCACAATTGTGGACAATAGTCAAAATACATAGAAAAACATACATTTATACAGCAAAACATGCAGTTTAAACATTACCCTAGTGGATAGAAAACCGGACCATTTGTAACGAGCTGTTGAAGACCGTCCATATTAAATTGTTCATGTAACGCCGTTCAGCCTCACTGCGCATGCGCAAATTTCGTTACGCAACACAGCGGCACCCCGTTGCTTAGAGAGACAATTTTGAATTCTCGATTCAGACCCTTTGGCTCCAGGCAGTCAAGCTCATAAATCCTGCGAAGCTCCAACCTTTTTAACATGGCTTCCCTATCACCTCCTCTACGTAACTCTGGGATCCCATCAATAATTCTAATTCTCAATTGAGAGACATTATGTTGATGTTCATCAAAATGCTGTGGAATGGGTAAGTCCAACTTTTTATGGCGTATAGTGTATTTATGTTGGTTAAGCCTATTCCTACATTCTTGGGTGGTTTCCCCCAAATAGAGCAACCCACAGGGGCAATGTAAAAGGTAGATAACGTAATCAGATCTACAAGTATAGTATTGTTTAATTGAGTACCCCTACGTATGCCACTATTTTTATGTGACCTTTTGAACAGGATTATGTATACTCATCCAGCCCCTTCCAGTTTGTGAGGGGTTGGATGAGATATATTGATGATATATTCTTTGTGTGGACTGGGACAGAACAATGTCTCATTGATTGGTTAGACTACTTGAATGGGATTCATACAGAGTTACAATTTACGTCTGTTTATTCAAGTGAGAATTTGCAAGTTTTGGATACAAAAGTGTATATACAAAATGGTAGTTTTATGACTGATCTATATGTCAAACCGACAGACAGGAATGGCACCCTGTGATATGAGAGCCAACATCCCAGAAATATGATTGAATCCCTACCACTGAGCCAGTTGTTGAGGGTCAGGCGATTTGTCGCAGAGGATGATATTGTTGATGTTCGGCTTGATGAGATGTGTTATCGTTTTTTGGAGAGGGGTTACCCAGGACATGTGTCTTTTTTCAGCCGTACTAACTATGTAACTATGTAACTATGTAATCTGGTGAATCGCCATAAAAAAGAGATAATGAAATACTCCAGGAATGATGTCCTATATGGTAGGAACAAAATTGCTAAAAAACCTAGGATTCCATTTGTATCTACCTATTCTAACGTTAGTAAAAGGTTGGGTAACATTTTTTTTAAAAACTGGTCTATTCTTCCACAAACATTTCCCGATATTCTGGAGTTTAACACTCCCCCCCCCCTTATGTCTTTCAGAAGATCAAAAAATTTAAAAGACCGTCTGGTCAAGACTGATAGTCTGGGCCAAAGGATTGCTAAACATGATAAGACAGGTTGCTTTCCCTGTCTGGGCTGTTGCACTTACAACAACATGCAGAAAGGAAATAGTTATGTACACCCTCGTACCGGCAAACGGTACTCAATTAAACAATACTATACTTGTAGATCTGATTTCGTTATCTACCTTTTACATTGCCCCTGTGGGTTGCTCTATGTGGGGGAAACCACCCAAGAATGTAGGAATAGGCTTAACCAACATAAATACACTATACGCCATAAAAAGTTGGACTTACCGCCTTGATCCGCCTCGAGGTTGATAGTGGGAGTCTGGGTCCTCTGGTTCTGTCTGCTGGCCTAATCCTCTATCCGATGTGGAGCAAGCAATTGATGCTTTGTCACATGTCATGGTACCGTTGCCGCCTGCCGTGATGCCCACTGCCCTGGTTGCTTTTTCAATATCGATGGTAAGGTGTTGATATGTGTCTTCGATACCAGGGTATCCTGTCCATCGAATTAACTTCGCCTCTGCTGGTACAGAGGACTGCGTTACATTATCTAGATATGTTATATGCATAATACGGTCTGTTTATTTTTTCTATGCTCTTTGTGTGTTTTTTCTGACTCACTATGTAAGATGGATGCGCATATTTTCTGTTTCGCTGTATATTTCTGGCTTGTTATGATTTCTTTGTTGAAAAATACCCAAAAATAAAGAATGTTAAAAAAAAAAAGTTGGACTTACCTATTCCACAGCATTTTGATGAACATCGACATAATGTCTCTCAATTGAGATTTAGAATTATTGATGGGATCCCAGAGTTACGTAGAGGAGGTGATAGGGAAGCCATGTTAAAAAGGTTGGAGCTTCACTGGATTTATGAGCTAGACTGCCTGGAGCCAAAGGGTTTGAATCGAGAATTCAAAATTGGCTCTCTCTTCTAGCCCTCGATTAGTGTTTGTTTATATCGTGTTACTGTGGGTTTGGTTTTAAATCTAAGTGCTTGTACCTAACAATTGTACGGATTTGTTATGAAAAGATCTTTTTTAAATACTTTTTTTATCCTATAATAAACAATTTTTTCTTTTTTTCTTTTAGACTACACCTGTTGGGATTTTTGTAAACCCTGTGGAGTTGGAGTTCCAGACCACTATGATATAAATAAAAAAAAAATGTGCTATTTTTTTGCTCTTTTGTATTGATACGATCTGCCAAGTACATTTCTTTCTGATATCATTTTTTTACAATAAATTGCCCTTTCGATATCCACGCTGTAGACTACTACATTCTCTGCTGTTCTGTATGGTACAGCAAGACTTTAATGGATACATCTTTCAGTTACCTTATAAATACGTGCTACGTTATGGTTAAATAGTCGCTATGGATAATGGCTGATAGTGTCATTATATTATGGGCTAAAAAGTGGATGATTAGTCTAAATGTAAAAGGACTTTTTTGAATTAGTATCCATAATTAAAATCAAAGTACTTGACCGATATAGTTTTGCGATATTCCTTTAACCCCTTCCCGCTCCTTGACGTACTATTACGTCATGGCAGCTGTATCGTTCGCGCTCCATGCCGTAATAGTACGTCACGGGAGTAACGGCCGTTTCGGCCGTCCTCCCGACACATACAGGAGCTGTGACGCTGCTGTCTCGTACAGCAGCTGTCACAGCTCCTACAGCGGGGACCGATCGCTGTGTCCCCGCTGATTAACCCCTTAAAAGCCGCGTTCTATAGAGATCGCGGCTTTTTAGGGGTTAAGCTGCCATCGCCGGCCTGCTACGCGATAGCGGCCGGCGATGGTGACTATGGCAACCGGACACCAAACAATGGCGTCCGGCTATGCCATAGACGGAAGCCTAGTGGGTCCTGACAACGTCAGGACCCACTATGCTTGCTGTCAGTGAGTAGCTGACAGTTCTAATACACTGCACTACGCATGTAGTGCAGTGTATTAGAATAGCGATCAGGGCCTCCTGCCCTCAAGTCCCCTAGTGGGACAAAGTAATAAAGTAAAAAAAAAGTTAAAAAAAGATGTGTAAAAATAAGAAAATAAAAGTTTTAAAAGTAATAAAAGTAAAAGTCCCACTTTTTCCCTTATCAGTCCTTTATTATTAATAAAAATATATAAACAAACAAATAAACTATACATAATTGGTATCGCCGCGTCCGTAACGGCCTGAACTACAAAATTATTTTGTTATTTATCCCACACGGTGAACGCCGTAAATAAAAATATTAATAAACCGTACCACAATCACAATTGTTTGGTCACTTCACCTCCCAAAAAATGGAATAAAAAGAGATCAAAAAGTCGCATGTACCTAAAAATGGTACTGATGGAAAATACAGTTCGTTACGCAAAAAATAAGTCCTCGCACGGCTTTATTGATTGAAAAATAAAAACGTTCTGGCTCTTAGAATAAGGTAACACAAAAAGTGAATGATTGTTTACAAAACGTATTTTATTGTGCAAACGCCATAAGACATAAAAAAAACCTATAAACATCTGGTATCGCCGTGATCGTATCGCCCCGCAGAATAAAGTTAATATATCATTTATAGCGCACGGTGAACGCTGTAAAAAAAAAAGTATACAAAAACAATAGTAGAATTGCTGTTTATTAGTCACCACGCCACCTAAAAATGGAATAAAAACTGATCAAAAAGCCGCATGCACCCCATGAAAACTACAATGGATTCCTCAAGGGGTCTAGTTTCCAAATTGGGGTCACTTTTGGGGGGTTTCCAATGTTTTGGCACCACAAGACCTCTTCAAACCGGACATGGTGCCTAATAAAAAAGAGGGCTCAAAATCCGCTAGGTGCTCCTTTGCTTCGGAGGCCGGTGCTTCAGTCCATTACCGCCCGAGGGCAACATGTGGGATATTTCTCTAAACTGCAGAATCTGGGCAATAAGTATTAATTTGTGTTTCTCTGATAAATCCTTTTGTGTTATAAAAAAAATGGTATAAAAAGAGTAAATTTCACCTCTACTTTGCTCTAAATTTCTGTGAAACACCTAAAGGGTTCATAAACTTTCTAAATGCTGTTGTGAATACTTTGAGGGGTCTAGTTTCTAAAATGGGGTGTTTGATAGGGGTTTCTAATATATGGGCCCCTCAAAGCAACTTCAGAAATGAACTGGAACCTAAAAAAATAAATAAATTAGGCAATACTTCGCTTCTTACATTATACTGATAATGAGCCGTGCCCACTCCGAGATGACCCCAGTTTTGACCGTTTGTATAAACGGAGACCCCTATTAGACCGTTCCAGTGCCCGGTTTTCCCAAGCATACACCCCCGAGAAGTGTTTTTCTATTGATGAGTCCCTGGTACATTTTAAAGGGAGGGTTCAATTCCGCCAGTACCTGCCAGGTAAGAGGGCAAGGTATGGCGTGAAGATGTATAAGCTGTGCGAGAGTGCATCAGGGTATACCTACAGGTTTAGGATATATGAAGGAAAGGCCACCCCCAAACCAGACTGCATCCTGGACTACAATAGGTACATGGGAGGGATGGACTTGTCAAATCAAGTCCTGAAGCCCTACAGCGCCATGCGGTGTGGTATAAGAAGCTGGCCGGGCACATCATACAGATGGCTTTGTACAATGCGTATGTGCTACGTCGATGTGCAGGCCAGAGGGGAACTTTCCTGGAATTTCAAGATCTAATCTTTAGGGACCAGGAAGGGGGGGCACCCAGTACTTCTGGAAGCGAGGCCACACGCATCGTACCAGGGCAACACTTTCCAGGAGAAGGTCCCCAAACCGGTGGAAAGGGAAAGAGTCAAAAGAGGTGCAGAGTCTGCTATAAGAGGGGGATAAGGAAGAACACAATATACCAATGTGACACGTGTCCCGAAAAACCAGGGCTCTGTATAAAAGATTGTTTTAAAATGTATCATACATCCCTTGATTTTTAATTTACCCTGATGCACTCCGCACAGCTTACCCCCCTCATCTTTCCCTTCTGAGCCCTGCCGTATGCCCAGGCAGCTGATAACAGCCACATGTAGGGTATTGTCGTACCCAGGAGAACCCACATTACAATTTAAGGGGTGTATATCTCCGGTGGCGCATGCTGGGCACACTATATTGGACACTGAAATGGCATATACATATATAAAATTGCAAATCTCACACTGCACCATCTGCTGCGCATTATCTTTTACACAGTACCTGTGGGGTCAAAATGCTCACTACACCTCTAGATGAATGTCTTAAGGGGTGTAGTTTTTAAAATGGGGTCACTTCTCGGGGGTTTCAACTGTACTGGTACCTCAGGGGCTTCTGCACACATGACTTAGCACCAGAAAAGCTCCAGTAGGCCAAATGGTGGTCCTTTCCTTCTGAGCCCTCCCATGGGCCCAAAGGGCAGTTTATCACCACAAGTGGGGTATTGCCGCACTAAGGACAAATTGGGCAACAAAATGGGGTATGTTGTTCCTTGTGAAAATAAGAAATTTTGATCAAAAATGACATCTTATTGGAAAAAATATCATTTTTTTCATTTCACAGCCCAATTCAAATAGGTGCTGTGAAAAAACTGTGCGGTCAAAATGATAACAAAAACCATAAATGAATTCCTTGAGGGGTGTAGTTTCCAAAATGGGGTCACTTCTGGTGGGTTTCCATTGCTTTGATACCTCTGGGGCTCTGCAAATGCAACATGGCACCCGAAAACCAATCCAGCAAAATCTGGACTCCAACAAACACATAGCGCTCCTTTCCGTCTGAGCCCTCCCATGGGCCCAAACGGCAGTTTATCACCACAAATGGGGTATTGCCGCACTAAGGACAAATTGGGCAACAAAATGGGGTATGTTGTTCCCTGTGAAAATAAGAAATTTTGATCAAAAATGACATCTTATTGGAAAAAATATAATTTTTTTCATTTCACAGCCCAATTCAAATAGGTGCTGTGAAAAACCTGTGCGGTCAAAATGATAACAAAAACCATAAATGAATTCCTTGAGGGGTGTAGTTTCCAAAATGGGGTCACTTCTGGTGGGTTTCCATTGCTTTGATACCTCTGGGGCTCTGCAAATGCGACATGGCACCCGAAAACCAATCCAGCAAAATCTGGACTCCAACAAACACATAGCGCTCCTTTCCTTCTGAGCCCTCCCATGGGCCCAAACGGCAGTTTATCACCACAAATGGGGTATTGCCGCACTAAGGACAAATTGGGCAACAAAATGGGGTATGTTGTTCCCTGTGAAAATAAGAAAATTTGATCAAAAATGACATTTTATTGGAAAAAATATCATTTTTTTCATTTCACAGCCCAATTCAAATAGGTGCTGTGAAAAAACTGTGCGGTCAAAATGATAACAAAAACCATAAATGAATTCCTTGAGGGGTGTAATTTCCAAAATGGGGTCACTTCTGGTGGGTTTCCATTGTTTTGATACCTCAACGCCTCTTCAAACCTGGCATGCTGCCTAAAATATATTCTAATAAAAAAGAGGCCTCAAAATGCACTAGGTGCTTCTTTGCTTCTAGGGCTTGTGTTTTAGTCCACGAGCGCAGTAGGGCCACATGTGGGACATTTCTAAAAACTGCAGAATCTGGACAATACATATTTAGTAGTGTTTCTCTGGTAAAACCTTCTCTGTTACTAAAAAAAAATTGAATAAAATTGAAATTCAGCAGAAAAAATGAAATTTGCAAATTTCATTTCCACTTTGCTTTAATTCCTGTGAAATGCCTGAAGGGTTAAAAAACTTTCTATATGCTGTTTTGAATACTTTGAGGGGTCTAGTTTTTAAAATGGGGTGTTTTATGGGGGTTTCTAATACATAGGCCCCTCAAATCCACTTCAGAACTGAACTGGCACCTTCAAAAAAAGGCTTTTGAAATTTTCTTAAGAATATGAGAAATTGCTGTTTATGTTCTAAACCTTGTAACGTCCAAGAAAAATAAAATAATGTTCAAAAAACGATGCCAATCTAAAGTAGACATATGGGAAATGTGAACTAGTAACTATTTTGGGTGGTATAACCGTCTGTTTTTCAAGCAGATGCATTTAAATTCTGAAAAATGCTATTTTTTGTAAATTTTCTCAAAATTTTGCAATTTTTCACAAATAAAGACTGAATATATCGACCAAATTTTACCACGAACATGAAGCCCAAAGTGTCACGAGAAAACAATCTCAGAATCGCTTGGATAGGTTTAAGCATTCCGACGTTATTACCACATAAAGTGAAATATGTCAGATTTGAAAAATGGGCTCTGAGCCTTAAGGCCCAAACTAGGCTGCGTCCTTAAGGGGTTAATATCCTACCTTTGACCACATGCTTTAATAAGCAAGTTACATTAGGAAGGAAATATTATGGCAGAAAATCTGTAGTTTTTTTTTAGTTAAACAGTTATTATATACATGATTAGACATTGTTATAATTTTTTTAATTTTTTCACAAGTCAGGAAATATTATAAATTAGATTCTAATTTATAACATTTCCCTGTGCTGGTCACTAGAGGTAGCAATTCCCAAAATTGCAGCATTGGCATGTGGTAAAGCAACCACATTGCTTTATGCTGCAAAATTTGAGAAGACACACTTGCTCTAGCGTCCTCAAACAATCCCCCCTCCTTTATCCTGGCTAGTGCCAGGTGAAAGGAGGGGATTGAATGTTCAAACCTCCTACACTGTGTGCCGCCATTTTTTGAGCGAATACACAGTGTAGTAGGCTTACATACAGTGGTAATCACACACTAAAACACGAACATACACAAACATAACTTACCTGCTCCAGCCGCCGCCGCTGCCTCTGGTCCGTCCGCTCCTAGTGCTTGCTTCTAATCACATGTCCGGAAGCCGCGACCGGAAGTAGTCATCTTACTGTCCGGCCGCGGCTTCCGGTCCACAAGAAAATGGTGCCGGATGTCGCTCGGCCGAAGACCTTCCATTTGGACTGTGTGGGAGCGGCGCATTCTCCGTTCCCACACAGACGGCATACACCATAGTGAATGGAACGGCTCCCGTTCACATTCTCTATGGGGATGTATGTGCCGTATTCCATCCCTGTATGTGTCGTTAATCGACACATACAGAGATGAAAAAAAAAATGGCAGCCCACATAGTGAAGAAAAAGTTAGAAAAAAAAAAAGTAAAGCACAAACACACAAATAAATAAAATGTATTTTAATAAAACACTAAAAGCAAATTGATATAAAAAAATAAATTTTCGCGACACCTTTCCTTTAAAAGCTCCCTGTGAACGCTCTCTGGGACTGTGATGTGCTGCTGATCTCTCTTCTTTTCCTAATTACTGGGATAAATGGAGATACATTCTGATTTTTTAATTATTGAAGCTAGAGCTTGGGCGATTAATCAAATTTATTTGATTAATTCGCCCTTTCATTGAAGCACGATTCTGACTTTGATCAGAATCGTGAAATCGATATTAGCCCTGACCCCACGGCAGCGGCTTTTTAATATGGTGTGAGGGGCGATGGAGGAAGAAGCAGCTAGAGCAGCAGCGAGTCCATAAAAAAAACGGACCAATTTGTAGTTTTGAAAGGACCGCGTCCAGAAAAGGCCATGAGACTGTATCAAAAGCCTTTTCGGCATCAAGGCTCATTAACATGGTGACCGGTTGCATTGGATCCTGTACCAAAACCGTCGTAGCCACTGCTGTTCTGATGTTTTTTTATACTCATCCTACCCTTTGTCAATCCAGTCTGGGTGTGATGGCAGGAAGGAGGTGAAGGGAAAGTGAGCCCTAATCTACCCACCGCCCTGTCCCTGCCTACTTGCAACGACCCGCCCTAGGCGACGAGGTACAACTGGGCGGCGGTCCCTACGCTGTCTAAGTGCACAGGAAAACAAACAGGGAACACGCAAGGGAAGGGGCAGTAGCCACGGAACGACACGAGGAAACGGAGCGGCGAACGAACAGTCAGGACCAGGACGAAGTGAGTAACCCGAGCGGGCACGGAGACAGAAGCAAGCCAGGGGCAAAGCAAAGCAAAGCAAGTCAAGTCAAGGAGAACTGCAGCAAGGCAGAAGCACGGCAGAAGCAGGCTGGAGCAAGCAGCAGTGGGGCCAGGAATCCAAAAGAATAACAAGCAATGAGGAAGAGAAAACTGCAGGTATAAATGGACAGGGGGCGGAGCTAACTCTGACTGACCAGGCCGCGATAGGCTCTCCCACTCCTGAGCCTGCCACCCTGATTGGTGGGAGCCGGTGTCAGTCTAAGAGGTCTGGCCTCAGGTGTCGGCTGATTAACCCTGGGAGTCTCCACAGACGTAGTGCCTGGCAGATCCTTTACAGTACTCCCCCTTTTATGAGGGGCCACCGGACCCTTACTAAGAGGACCCGGTTTAGTGGGGAAGAGAAGGTGGAACCTCCTGACCAATACCCCAGCGTGAACATCTCGAGCAGGTACCCAAGTCCTCTCCTCCGGCCCGTATCCTCTCCAATGGACCAGGTACTGGAGGGAGCCCTGGATCATCCTACTGTCCACAATCTTGGCCACCTCGAATTCCACCCCCTCAGGGGTGAGAACGGGAACAGGAGGTTTCCTAGAGGGGGACCAGGACGGGGAGCAGCGTTTAAGGAGGGAAGCATGAAAGACGTCGTGTATGCGGAAGGATGGGGGCAGCTCCAGACGGAAGGATACAGGGTTGAGGACTTCAATGACCTTATAAGGCCCAATAAATCGGGGAGCAAACTTCCTGGACGGGACCTTAAGGCGCAAGTTCCTGGACGACAACCAGACCAAATCCCCGACGACAAACCGGGGGTTAGCAGAACGTCTACTATCCGCCTGAATCTTTTGTGCGCTCTGGGACGCCTCTAGGTTCTTCTGAACCTGGGCCCAGACAGTGCACAGTTCCCGATGAACATCCTCTACCTCAGGATTATTGGAACCACCAGGGGAGACGGAGGAGAACCTTGGGTTAAACCCGAAATTACAGAAAAACGGGGAGACCCCTGACGAGTTACTGACCCGGTTATTCAGGGAAAATTCAGCAAGGGGAAGGAATGAGACCCAATCGAATTGACAGTCAGAGATGAAACACCTTAAATATTGTTCCAGGGATTGGTTGGTCCTTTCCGTTTGGCCGTTAGTTTCGGGATGGAAGGCGGAGGAGAAGGACAGATCAATCTCCAACTTTTTACAAAAGGCTCTCCAAAATAAGGAAACAAATTGTACCCCTCTGTCCGAAACGATATTGACTGGGGCCCCATGGAGACGCAGGATGTGTTTCACAAACAAAGAAGCTAACGTCTTGGCGTTAGGTAGCTTCTTAAGGGGCACAAAGTGGCACATCTTGCTGAAGCGGTCGACTACCACCCACACCACCGACTTGCCCTGAGATGGAGGCAAATCGGTGATAAAATCCATGGAGATATGGGTCCAAGGTCTCTGGGGAATGGGCAAGGGACGTAGTAGGCCCGCAGGTCGGGACCTAGGGGTTTTGGACCTAGCGCAAACCTCACAAGCGGCGACGTAAGCCCTAACATCTTTAGGCAACCCAGGCCACCAATAGTTTCTGGTAATGAGGTGTTTGGTGCCCAAGATGCCAGGATGACCAGATAGAGCGGAGTCATGGTTTTCCCTGAGTACCCTCAGCCGGTATTGCAGGGGAACAAACAGTTTGTCCCCAGGGACGTTCCCGGGAGCTGCACCCTGATCAGCCGCGATATCAGAAGCTAAATCAGAATCCGTGGCAGAGACGATTATACCAGGGGGTAAAATACAAGCGGGATCCTTCTCGGAAGGAGGATTGGCCATGAAACTACGTGACAGAGCATCAGCCTTAATATTCTTGGACCCAGCCCTATAGGTAACCAAGAAATTAAATCTGGTAAAGAATAGTGCCCACCGAGCTTGTCTAGGATTAAGCCTCCGGGCCGATTCTAGGAAAACCAGATTCTTGTGATCCGTAAGGACCGTTACCTGGTGTCTGGCCCCCTCCAGGAAGTGCCGCCACTCTTCAAAAGCCCATTTAATGGCTAGAAGTTCACGGTTGCCAATATCATAGTTACTCTCCGTGGGCGAAAACTTCCTAGAGAAGTAAGCACAGGGGCGGAGATGGGTGAGGGAGCTGGTACCCTGGGACAAGACGGCCCCCACTCCCACCTCGGAAGCGTCAACCTCCACAATAAATGGCTCCTCTTGGTTGGGCTGAATCAGCACGGGGGCCGAGATAAAGCACTTCTTGAGAGTCTCAAAGGCCTGGACGGCCTCAGGGGGCCAATGGAGGACATCAGCACCCTTGCGGGTAAGGTCCGTAAGAGGCTTAGCGACGACCGAGAAGTTGGCAATAAATCTCCTGTAATAGTTGGCGAACCCTAAAAAACACTGTAACGCCTTAAGGGAGGCAGGTTGGACCCATTCCGCCACAGCTTGAACCTTGGCAGGGTCCATGCGGAATTCATGAGGAGTGAGGATTTGCCCTAAAAATGGTATCTCCTGTACCCCAAAGACACATTTTTCAGTCTTAGCAAACAGATTATTCTCCCGAAGGACCTGGAGCACCTTCCTGACATGCTCCACGTGAGAGGACCAGTCCTTGGAAAACACCAGTATGTCATCAAGGTACACAACAAGAAAATTACCCAGGTACTCTCTCAGGATTTCATTAATAAAATTCTGGAAGACAGCAGGGGCGTTACACAACCCAAAGGGCATGACCAGGTATTCGAAATGACCCTCGGGTGTGTTGAACGCAGTTTTCCACTCATCCCCCTCTTTGATGCGGATAAGGTTATATGCCCCCCGTAGATCGAACTTAGAAAACCATTGGGCTCCCTGAACCTGATTAAAAAGATCCGGAATCAAAGGAAGTGGGTACTGGTTCCTTACGGTGACCTTATTCAGGTTACGATAATCAATGCACGGCCTAAGACCACCATCCTTCTTCCCCACGAAGAAGAAGCCAGCACCTACAGGAGAAGTCGAGGGGCGAATGAAACCCTTGGCCAGGCATTCCTGGATATACACCCTCATGGCTTCACGTTCAGGACATGAAAGATTAAATATCCTACCTTTAGGAAGCTTGGCACCAGGCACCAAATCGATAGCGCAATCGTAATCTCTATGGGGGGGCAACACCTCGGAGGCCTCCTTAGAAAACACATCGGCGAAGTCCTGAACAAACTCAGGAAGCGTGTTTACCTCCTCCCGGGGAGAAATAGAGTTAACAGAAAGACATGACATAAGACATTCATTACCCCATTTGGTGAGATCCCCAGTATTCCAATCAAACGTGGGATTATGCAACTGCAACCAGGGAAGGCCTAAAACCAGATCAGACGATAATCCCTGCATCACCAGTACAGAGCACTGCTCCAAATGCATGGAGCCAACCAGGAGTTCAAAAACAGGAGTATGCTGAGTAAAATAACCATTAGCAAGGGGAGTTGAGTCGATACCTACTACAGGGATAGGATAAGGTAAATCAATACAAGGCATCTTTAGAGACATAGCAAATTCCACAGACATGATATTAGCAGATGAGCCAGAATCCACGAAAGCACTGCCCGTGGCAGACCGGCCAGCAAACGAGACCTGAAAGGGAAGCAAAATTTTATTGCGTTTCACATTAACGGGAAATACCTGTGCGCCCAAGTGACCTCCCCGATGATCACTTAGGCGCGGAAGTTTTCCGGCTTCTTATTCTTGCGCCTGGGACAGGTGTTCAGTAGATGCTTGTCGTCCCCACAGTAGAAGCAGAGACCGTTCATTCTGCGAAACTCCCTACGTTGTTGAGGGGACATGGAGGCCCCGAGTTGCATAGGTACCTCCGAGTCCTCCGTGGAGGGGCGAGGAGGCGGGACCTCGGGGGGGATCGCAGAAAAGTCAGAGGGGAGCACACTGAAGCGTTCTAGCTGACGTTCCCTGAGACGTCGGTCAAGTCGTACTGCTAGGGCCATAACCTGGTCAAGAGAGTCAGACGAGGGGTAGCTAACCAGCAGATCCTTCAGGGCGTCAGATAATCCTAACCTAAACTGGCACCTTAGGGCCGGATCGTTCCACTGAGAAGCTACGCACCACTTCCTAAAATCAGAACAGTATTCCTCAACCGGTCTCCTACCCTGACGTAAGGTCACCAACTGACTCTCGGCTAAAGCAGTCCTGTCAGTCTCGTCGTAAATGAGTCCGAGGGCAGAGAAAAAACGATCAACAGAGGAAAGTTCAGGGGCGTCAGGAGCCAAGGAGAAGGCCCACTCTTGGGGCCCTTCCTGGAGTCGGGATATGATGATACCCACCCGCTGGTTCTCGGAACCTGAGGAGTGGGGCTTAAGGCGGAAATATAGTCTGCAACTCTCCCGGAAGGAGAGAAACGTCTTACGGTCCCCTGAAAACCGGTCAGGTAACTTGAGGTCGGGTTCTAGAGGTGAGGTGGTGCGCCCAACCCTTTGGGCCAGGGCCTGGACCTGTAGGGAGAGGCCCTGCATCTGCTGGGTCAGGGTCTCAAGGGGGTCCATGATAGCGACAGCGTAGGAGAAATGGTAGACTAGGTAAGGGCTTGTTATTCTGTGATGGCAGGAAGGAGGTGAAGGGAAAGTGAGCCCTAATCTACCCACCGCCCTGTCCCTGCCTACTTGCAACGACCCGCCCTAGGCGACGAGGTACAACTGGGCGGCGGTCCCTACGCTGTCTAAGTGCACAGGAAAACAAACAGGGAACACGCAAGGGAAGGGGCAGTAGCCACGGAACGACACGAGGAAACGGAGCGGCGAACGAACAGTCAGGACCAGGACGAAGTGAGTAACCCGAGCGGGCACGGAGACAGAAGCAAGCCAGGGGCAAAGCAAAGCAAAGCAAGTCAAGTCAAGGAGAACTGCAGCAAGGCAGAAGCACGGCAGAAGCAGGCTGGAGCAAGCAGCAGTGGGGCCAGGAATCCAAAAGAATAACAAGCAATGAGGAAGAGAAAACTGCAGGTATAAATGGACAGGGGGCGGAGCTAACTCTGACTGACCAGGCCGCGATAGGCTCTCCCACTCCTGAGCCTGCCACCCTGATTGGTGGGAGCCGGTGTCAGTCTAAGAGGTCTGGCCTCAGGTGTCGGCTGATTAACCCTGGGAGTCTCCACAGACGTAGTGCCTGGCAGATCCTTTACACTGGGCCTCGCAGAGGAGACTGGGGAAAAACATTGGAGTCGGTCCACCAGAATCCTAGCCACGAGCTTATAATCTTGATTTAGTAGTGATATCGGGCGATAAGATTGGGGTAAGGATGGGTCTTTATCTGTTTTCAGTATAAGCACAGTGCGAGATTCTGTGAAGCGGTCAATGGGCTTATTATGTATTTTCACAAACTCTGGGTATGTGGACCCACTGGGCCGTACTGCCGTAGCGGGATAGCAGCTGGCCAACAGAGTACCAAGTCAATGTATAAATAGTCCAAGCACAAGGGTACCTGTAGTGGTTCAGACAGTAGCAACGGCTAGGCACAGATGGGACCTTGACAGTAGACACCAGACGTGGTGCAATACAGCAGACGGAACTGGTGGCCCAACACGACTCCAACAAGTCTAAGGCACAGGAACAATTAGCACGGGATACAGGATACAGGTAGCAGGGCACGACGAACAACGGGAACAGGATAACACTGAAGGACCATTTGCAAGACTAACATAGGAAAACACAACAACGCTAAGGCAATGAGCAAAGGGGCAGGGCCCTTCTTATAGTCCTGGGTGATCTGGGAGTAATTAGTTAATTCTTAACATGTGTGCGCGCTGGCCCTTTAAGGCCAGGAATGAGCTAGTATGCGCACCCTAGTGGTCACTGCAGGACAGGACGGCCACATGTGCTGGCATCTTCGGGGAGGAGGACATCAGCACGATGAAAGGGGTCTGCGGTCTGTGACTGCGGCGGTTACAGTATCCCCCCTTACGCCCCCTCTTCTTGGGTTCAGAGCGAGAGAGGAATTTCTTAATGAGGGTAGGAGCATTGAGGTTTTCTTCTGGCTCCCAGGACCTTTCCCCTGGATCAAACCCCTTCCAATCGACCAAATAAAAAGTACTTCCTCCTACCCTCTTGAGGTCGAGGATCTCCTTTACCTCAAACACATCGGAAGAACCTCTGGGAGCAACTGCAGGGCTAGGAGTTTCAGTGTACCCGTTCAGGACCACAGGCTTCAGGAGGGACACATGAATGGAGTTGGTGATTTTGAGGGTAGGAGGCAGCCAAAGTTTATAGGAGACAGAGTTAATGTGTTGCCGGATCTCAAAAGTTCCGAGGAACGTGGGGCAAATATGTATGAAGGCACCTTCAGACAGATATTCCTAGAGGACAGCCAGACATTGGTACCCGCAAGAAATTGAGGCAGCTCTCTTCTTCTTATATCCGCTTTTCACTTCATGCAATCGACTGCCAGCAGAATACAGGACCGGGTCTGTTGCCAGATTTGCAGAAAGTCCCCAAATGCAGTCAGCTGCGGTTAGCTGAGATGTAGCAGACACAGGAAGAGGGATTCTGGTATGTTGACTGTATACAATGTAGAATGATGTGGAAGTGGTGGACTCACTTGTGTGGTTATTATATGAGAACTCGGCCCATGGAAGAAGCTGTACCCAGTCATCATGATGCATAGAGATGAAGTGGCGAAGATAATTCTCCATGATCTGGTTAATCCTCTCGACTTGACCATTGGACTGGGGGTGGTAGGCTGAGGAAAAGTCCAATTTCACATCCAGGAGTTTACAGAGGGCTCTCCAGAATTTTGAGGTGAACTGAAACCCCCGATCAGACACCCTCACATTTTTGTCAGCGGGACGGTAGTGGAGCACAAATTGGAAACAGCGACCACCTGTCTTGACGGGGGTTTAATCGTTGAGCCGACTGGAGATAAGTGAGGTTCTTGTGGTCGGTGTAGATCAGGATGGGGTGAGCTGCGCCCTCTAGCAGATGTCCCCACTCCTCCAAGGCCAATTTGATGGATGGTAAATCCCGATCCCCAATAGAGTAATTGCGCTTTGCGGGGGGAAAAAGTCTCGATTAATAGCCACATGCTACTGCCTTTCCTTTGAGGCTTCTCTGGAACAGAAGTGCACCTGCACCAACAGAAGAAGCGTGAGTGGGTAATCCTGTCAATGACTGAGACATAGGAGGCAGGACAGGCTGAATCTGTGACAGACAGCGGTGGAGATATTTGGAGCCCCATTGGAAAACCTCTCCGGAATTCCAGTCCAGAACCGGGGCATGATGCCGGAGCCAAGGCAGACCCAGCAACACTGGATTGACGGCTTTGGGCAAGATGAGGAAAGTAATCTGCTCGGTATGAAGATCTCCCACTTGGAGCTTCAGTGGCTTGGTCTCAGACCTGATGGGGTCAGGAAGAGGAAGTCCATTCACCGAGGCAACAGCCAGTGGTGTCTCCAAGGGAACAGTCGGCAACTGGATCTGATCCACTAGGTCCTGTTAGATGAAGTTTGCCGCGGACCCCGAGTCCAGGTAGGCAGAGACCCAGTGCGTCTTCTCACCGGGCGCTATGGTCACAGGAATGGACAATTTATTATTTTGTCCTTTTCCACCTAGAGTTGTATCTCCAACCAATCCTAGGCGCTGGAGACTTTTTGGCTTTTGGGGACACAGACGCACAAAATGGCCTCCGAGTCCGCAATACAGACAGAGTCCCAAAGTCCGACTGCATTGTTTCTCTTGAACAGACAGCTTGAGATGGTCTACTTGTATAGGCTCCTCCGGTGGAAGCGCTGATGAGAGCAGCAGGGGTTACTGAAATGTAGGAGCCAGCCTAGGAAATCTTCTGGCCCGGCGAACCTCTTGAGACCGTTCCTGGATCCTCATGTCAATCCGGATAGCTAGAAAAATTAGGTCATCTAGAGTAGAATTCAGATCTCGGGCGGCAAGCTTGTCTTTGATATCGGAGGATAAACCCTGCCAGAAGGTAGCCACCAAGGCTTCGTTGTTCCAGGTCAGCTCTGCCACCAGGGTACGGAATTGAATGGCGTACTCGCCCACAGAGGTGTCTCCTTGGTGAAGGGTCAGCAGGGATGCAGCTGCTGAAGAGACGCATCCAGGTTCCTCTAATACAGTGTGGAAAGTCTGTTGAAAACAATGTAAATCACGGATCACTGGTTCCTGACATTACCAGATGGGGTTCGCCCATGCCAGGGCCTTGCAAGTAAAAAGAGAGACTATGAATGCGATTCTTGTGCTATCAGAAGGAAATGCTCTGGCATGTAGACTGAAGTGAATCTGACATTGGTTCAGAAATCCCCTGCAGGTCCTTGCGTCTCCGTCGTAGCGAGGAGGTAGTGTCAGATAGAATCGGTGCTGCCGGGAGGTGTAATAGGAGGAATAGCAGGAGCAATAGGAGCAGCTGCCATGGCTGCAGCTTCTGTATCCAGCTAATGTGCAATTATGTTCACCGCCTGGAGAATTTGGTCCTGTCGTGACCGGAGGTCTAGCATATCCACCTGCATGACTTGTGATGTCGTTTTTGTCTTGGATTGACCAGCGGAGTCCATGGCCTGAGTGTACTGACACTAACTGTGGGTATGTGGACCCTCTGGGCCGTACCGCTGTAGCGGGATAGCAGCTGGCCAACAAAGAACCAGGTCAATGTATAAATAATCCAAGCACAAGGGTACCTGTAGTGTTTCAGACAGTAGCAACGGCTAGGCACAGATGGGAACTTGACAGCAGACACCAGACATGGTGTAATCCAGCAGGCGGAACTGGTGGCACAACACGGCTCCAACAGGTCTAAGACACAGGAACAATTCGCAAGGGATACAGGTAGCAGGGCACGGGTAACAATGGGAGCAGGATAACACTAAGGGACCATTTGCAAGACTAACATAGGAAAACACAACAATGCTCAGGCAATGAGCAAAGGGGCAGGGCCCTTCTTATAGTCCAGGGTGATCTGGGAGTAATTAGTTAATTCTTAACATGTGTGCACGCTGGCCCTTTAAGACTGAGAATGTGCTCGTGCTCGCACCCTAGTGGTCACTGCAGGACAGGACGGCCGCATGTGCTGGCATCTTCAGGGAGGAAGACCTCGGCAGGATGAAAGGGGTCTGCGATCTGCGACTGCGGCCGTTACATGTATGAAGGCATCATTATATAAGTTAATTATGAAAGGTATTCGTTGGGGACCTAATATTTTATAGTATTTTGCGGAGAATCCATCTGGAACCGCTGTTTTCCCATTAGAGTCTAAAGAAATTGCCTGTCTCACCTGTTCCTCCTGAATCTCAGAGTTCAATAAAACCTGTTGTTCTAAAGAGAGAGTGGGCAAATCAACTGAGTCCAGAAAGGAATTTATGTCAGAGAGAGATGTCGGGGTGGCTCTATAAAGATCCTCATAGTATGTTGTAAAGATTTGTGCTATCTCAGAGGGGTTTGTACAAGGAGTGTTCGTAAAGGGGTTAAACAAGGAGAGGATAGGTTTAAAGGGGTGTCTTTGTTTAGTAAGTGTGGCCAGGAGTTTGCCTGTTCTGTTGCCCCACCTATAAAACTTGTTAACTGTATTTCTCACCTGCCAGTGAGACTCATGGATAAAAGCCTCCAAGGGGCTCAGGCCTCATGCCCACTTCAGTTTTTTCCTTCAGGGTGCTATCCATTTTTGTCACTGATAGCACCCTGAACCCATTCATTTCAATGGGCCCATGCACACTTCCGTTATTTTGACGGATCCGTTGTTCCGTTCCGTCAAAAGTAGAGCATGTCCTACTTTGGTCAGTAATTCCGTGACCGTGGGGCCCATAGAAGTCAATGGGTTCGTCAAAAAAACGGACAGCATACGGAAGGCGTTTCCGTGTGCTGTCCGTTTTTGACGGATCCGTTGCCCTAGCAATGGCAGGGCGCGCCAAAGTTCACAGACTGGGACATGTGACAAGTTCAAATAAAGTTCAATACCTTCCGTTTTCTTAACGGAAACACCGAAGTGAAACGGAAGCACAACGTTCGTTTAAAACGGAAAGGACACTGAGTACACACGGAAACCACATGGATACCAAAATGGACACACGGATCCATCAAAAACGGCAGAGACAACGGTGATGGAAGTGTGCATGAGGCCTTAGCCGTCTAATACGTTAGATCACTCACCGGAGTAGAATCATTAACATAGTTCCTTTGGGCTAATATGAGGGATTTATGCAAGGTATTAAAGCGATCTCTACGTATTTTCCGTCTTCGACATGTTCCCGCATCACAGCCTTCGACGCAGCCCACAGCAGAGGGACATAATCTGACTGAAAAATGTTGTTGTGTTCATAAAGGGGAGACAGGGATCAGATAACACCCGTAGAGTCTTGGGATTATTACATGTTATCGAACAAAACCACACACCTGCAGTCATGCTAGCGCTTGATGCGGAAAAGGCATTCGACCGCATCCATTGGAAATATGCCTTTGCCACATTAGAGAAAATGGGATTTAAAGAAGGAATCCTTGCAGCTATTAGAGCACTATATTCAAACCCCTCGGCAAAAGTATTCACTAATGGAGTCCTCTCGGACAGCTTTCACATATCAAACGGCACCAGACAGGGATGTCCTCTTTCCCCCCTGGTGTTTATTTTATCAATGGAACCTCTGGCACAACTACTTAGAACACATCCTGATATTCATGGAATACGGGTAGGGAATAGAACCCACACGATCTCTCTCTACGCGGATGACATTATCCTCTCGTTATCCTCCCCGGAAGATTCCTTGGAAGCAGTCATGGAATGTATTCGTAATTTTGGTCAGGTCTCCCTATATAAACTTAACACACAGAAGTCCCAGATTCTTCCAATGAACATCTCAACCTCAACAATACATTTCCTCCAAACTAAACACCCGTTTGACTGGCAGGAGCGTTGTATTAAATACCTAGGTATTTCTTTGACACCATCCCACAAATCCTTATACCAAGCCAACTACGAACCCCTCCTACAAAGTTTGCAAGTAGAAATGACCAGACTACACAAAGTAGAAGTCTCATGGATAGGTAGAATTGCAGCTTTCAAAATGCTACTATTACCCAAACTTTTATACCTGTTCAGGACGGTTCCAATTATGATCCCAAAGAGTTTTTTCAAAGGTATTCAGAAAGCCATGTTAGATTATATATGGGCATATAACAAACCTCGTATATCATCACATACTCTAATCAGAGATAGAGGTATAGGAGGTCTGGGGATTCCGGACATTTACAACTACTACGCATCCACACTGATAGCACTTCTGAGCCCAAGTTGGAAGGAAGACCTCAAGAATCATTGGGTGCAGATAGAGACGTCATACGTTTACCCCTCCAATCTAAAAGCGCTTTTATTTCTGGAGTTTTGGAATATGAATATACCCTCTAATATTTCTCCTCTAACTAAAGCGGCTTTGGCTTGTTGGTCTTATATCCATAAAAACGCGGGTGACTGCTGTCCTCTCCCAAAGGCACATATCCCTATTGATATTCTAGAACTAGCTATCCCTGAACTAAATTTAATAAATTGGAAGATAGGAGGATTATCTAATGTTTCGCAGTTGTATGGCAGACTGGGCCTTGAGCCCTTTGAATATTTAAAAAATACTTTTGGTCTCCCACAATCTGACTTCTTTAAATATCTTCAGATTAGACATTTTCTAGCTACGATTCGGAAGATACATCCAATGTGCAACCCTACACTGTTTGTTGTGATGAACAAATCTGCTAAATTGCTTAAAGGGGTACTAAACACACTGAGAGTGAATACAGAATTTTGCAAAACTCGTAACATGCGAATATGGGAAAGATCTTTAGATATAACCTTCAGCGAATCAGAATGGAAAAAAGCGTATAAATTAATTCATAGTACCTTACAGTGTAGCTCACAGGTGGAAGCCGCCATTAAGACTAGCTTGCAATGGTATTACACCCCTGACAAGTTACACATAATGTTCCCGAATGTACTAGATAAATGCTGGAGAGGATGTGATAATAAAGGTACACTTCTACATATACTATGGGATTGCCCTAGAATAACAAACTATTGGCAAGGAGTATTTAACCTGTTGGAATCATTGACTGGTAGTAGGATTCCACAATTCCCTCACCTAGCTCTATTATTTCTCCGAATGGATATTGTGCCTGCAAAATTTAGAGGGCTGATTTGCAAAATCTTAGCCATGGCTAAATTGGTAATAACCAGACATTGGAAAAATGCAGATTCACCTAGCCTAGAAGAATTAATAACTTTAATAAATACCTCTTATACATTTGAAAAGATCATAGCATATGGGAATTTTTCGTATCCTAAGTTCACTGAAGTCTGGAAGTGCTGGTCGGAAAATTCCTTATGTATTAAAGTATAATCCCAACGAATAAAAAGAAAATACAAATTATATCTTTGGCAATAAATATATTTATTAGTAAAGCAAGTCTGTGATAAAAGATTTAAACTGTTGTACTGCTGTATTTTTGTTCTGTAATGTTTCTTCTGTAATGTTCTTGTCAAGTTGTATTGATGATACAAATTCTTGTTTTCATTTACCTCTGAAAAACAATAAAAAATGATTAAACCGAAAAATGTTGTTGTCCAAGTAGTTACCCCAAAGGAACTGTCGGATATCAGTGGAATCTGTCAGGTAGGCAGGAAATCTCCAAGATTTTGATTTTCAGCTAGGGAGGCTAGGGCCATAGTCAAGGTAATCGGGTCATGGTCCGAAATAGTAATCGGATAAATTTGGGAGCTGTCGTGTGAGTCAAACAATGAGGTGGAGATTAGGAAGTAGTCTATTCTCGAAAATGTGCCATGTGAACTAGAGTGACATGTGTACTCCCTAGCTCCAGCCTCAACCACCCTCCAGGGGTCACACAGATTAAGAGAGTCAACAAAAAACTCCAAGGAAGATGCAGTCAGTTGGGATTATGGATTTGGTGGGAAGCGGTCCATAGAGATATTCTGAACTAGGTTAAAATCTCCGCCAATAATTAAGTTACTGTGAGGGAGACCAGAATTACATGAAGAATCTCCGCGTAAAAGATATCTTGGCCCTGGTTAGGGGCATAGATGTTAACTAGTAAATAGGGCGTTCCATCCATTATAATGCGCAGAATGATATATCTGCCTTGAGGGTCAGTAATCGACTGCTCCTTTTTGTATCATAGGGTTTTCCTGAAAAGGATTGCCACCCCTCGTGAAGAGGAAGAGTGCAAGGCGGAATGACATTCGTCCAGTGAGGGGGCCATCAATTTCCCTTGCGTACCCAGTCTCCAGTGAGCCTCCTGCTGAAAGATGACATCTGTGGGGAGTCTCTTGAGATGGTTAAGCACTTTCCGTCTCTTCAGAGGCGTGTTTAGGCCTGCAACATTCCATGATAGAACAATAATTTTATATGTGGTGATGTGCGATAAGTGTAAGCTGGCAACGTATGTGAGATACTCATCCCTTGTCTAGTAGGAAATTCTGGATCAATAGTAATGTAAACCAGTCGCCACTCTACACGGTCCCAGCGAGCCGCATGTATAGCCTAAATAGAAAGGTGTCAGCAAGTTCTGAGGTCGTGCACCCAGGAGTCTGAAAGAGGAGAGCATACATCAAAGACAAGCAATAAAGGCAAAACAGATGAAGAAATAGATGGACAACAGTAACAGCAATCCAAGCTAAGAACAGCGAGGTTACTGCTATTAAGACAAACTGAGTGTTGTCTCAGTTGCATCAATTCGCAACCATGGGCAAAACGTGCACATATCCAATGAAGGTCTAGCAAATTCCCTAGTAATACAGGTGCATATCACTCGGCATCACGATCCCCTAGGTGAAGCTGTCTTCTAGCTAAAACCGGATCTTCAAAAATGCGGATTCATTCGCCATCTTGAACTCTCAGCTTCACCGGGACTAAAAGTTGAAACGAGTGCTCCTCTCATGAAGCAAGTGGCAAAGAGGAGCGAAGTCTTTTATTTGTTGTGAGACAGCTGTAGAGTAGTCCTGGAAAATCATGAGTTTGGAGTCGTTGATCAGTATGTCCCTCTGGTTCCTATAGGCTTTTAGAACTTTTTCTTTAATTGCCCAATGGAGGTATTTGGCTATGACAGGATGCGGCCTAGCGTCACCAGCTCCCCAATTGGACCTAGGAGCGCCCAGCCTGTGTGCTCTCTCAATCATGGGGGGGTCACCCCCAAGGTCTAGGTTAAGTGCTTGTTGAATGGATTTGCTAAGACAGTCCGTTAAGCAATCAGCCATCACCGTTTTCGGGATACCTACAAATCTCAGGTTGCTGCGTCTATCCCTATTCTCCAGATCCTCCAGTTTATCCCTCAGTGCCTAAGTCGTGGCTTGGCTCTGGCGCAGGGTATCCCCCAGATTTGGAATAGTGTGTTCAGAGGAAGTGAATCTGGTTTCCAAGTCAACAATCTTCTGAGAGTTGGAGGTGATCTGGACCAGTGCCGAGTTGATAGATGTATGCAGGACGTTTGTCAAAAAGAGGAAGCAATAATTTCAAGACCTCCTGCGCCACCAGGATGGCCTGAAGTGAGTCAATGTCGGAGCAGTGTTGAGGGCTGTTTTGTGGGGACAGCGGAGGGGTTGTCATATCATCTCCTGTAAGTAGCTCCAGAGGGAATTGTGGTTGTGTAGAGTGCACTTTAACAGGAGGGAGTTTAGACGGTTTTCCCCTATAGCGTTTCCCTTCGTTTTATGCATGGTAGAGGAGCGTGGGGAGTCCAGCACTGGGGCGTTCCGAAAGCAAGTTGATTTCCCTTTTGACAACTTTGTGGGGTATCTGTCCATGACACAGTTCCCTATGTCAGGGGAAAGGCGTCAAAAGTGCGTATTAGAGCAGAATATCAGAGGAACGGATGGGAAAGTTGCCCAACGGCATTTAGACGATCATTAAAACATCAGCATTATAATGGCATTATATTCCAGATCCAGACAGGAGACATTAGAATTCAAATATGGCGTTAGTGTCCAGTTTCCGGACAAATATGAAGCAGATCAATTCACCCTCGCTCGTTATCAAGTGAGGGGCGAGGTGGTCACAGTGCAGGCCTTCTACAAAGGGATGTGGCCGATATGAGTCCCCAGGGAGCCGTGAAAAGGGGGCCAGGAGTCCTCTGGAGTGTCCGCACTAGTCGAAAGTATGCGGGGGAAGTGTGGTCCCTTATAGGATCTATACCATACTCTAATCTGCTGGTCGCAGGGGGATCTATGGGGTCCTCCAGGAGGCTAGTGTGATATTTCCCCTGTGGGGGTCCATTTGACTGGGGGCGCGGAGGGAAGAGGCTGTCCCGCAGTCTAACAAGATGGTGGCTAGGAAGTGGGGAGGAATCCTCCAGCTCACCTGACACAATAGGACGTGTCACTGGTAGCGCCCGGTATCCTCGTGTCGGTACACGGTAGGAAGCAGCGAAAAAAAGGGGTGGTAGGATCCAGCGCTAGGTGGAGTAAAATGGAAGCAGTTTCCAAGTTTAATGGTCAAAGTTCGTTAAAATCCAATGCTGTGAATCCCTTTTTATTGCATTTTATTGTTGTTCTAGTTGTTGTCCTGTCCCCACTTTCCTCACTTCACCCTCCATCCTCGCCATTGTATTGAGCGTCTTACCATTATCAATATTTTTCTGTCAACTTGCTACATATTCCCCGCAATTAACGGGTATCTATACATATATATTCCTAGGATCCTACATACACTATATATGTGCATGCCTATCGGGTTATTGATTATTACGTCCAGTTTTAGCATCCATGTATTTCTATGTCCACCTATCCGATCTTCATCTTAGATTTTACATGAGGGACATATTATTACTTTTGCTAGTCACTCACCCTAGTCATAGAACTCAGGCAGAATCCATTAGTGACATCAAAAGTGGGATCTCGGTCCTCCGGCTGCTGACGTGCGCCTCACACAATACGAGATCTGGAACGCAAACAGCCAATCAAATTGAGGACACATCCAAAATGTAGAATATCCCACTAAAAACCTTCTGCATTAATGACTAACCATCTTCAAATACTAAACACACTAATACACACAGATTCTATCTCCAACTAGACTAACACTCACCCGACACCAAGGCTAAATTAGTGCACGGACAGAACCATAACTTCCGGTTTGCGTTCCATAGGTCCAACTAACCTTGGAACGCAATCAAAAATCAGCTGTCCTACCGGATCCAGGATATAAAATGACAGCGCGCTCAGTTTAAAATACATCACAGCCAAGTCTAAGGACGCCGAAGCCGTCCGAAACGCGTAGGCTCTGAGGACATCCCCCTCTTGCATTCTTCACACCAGGACTTCACAGCATTGGATTTTATCGAACTTTGACCATTAAACTTGGAAACTGCTTCCATTTTACTCCACCTAGCGCTGGATCCTACCACCCCTTTTTTTTCGCAAGATGGTGGCTACTCCCGCGCCTCCGCCAGTATATTCCGGTCGTCAGTATCTGCAAGGTGATCGATGTGGCATATCCGACACTCTGAGGCTGTTTCCCCTGGGGAGATCCACTCACCCGGGAGTGTTGAGGGCAATAGACGCTCCCTCACGGCTTTTCAAGATGGCGGCGGGAGGTCCCGTCGCCGCTCTATCCTCTGCGTTACACCGCCTGTGACTCCGGGAATGAAAATGAAGGGGCTCCCTCGACACCCCCACTCACAGCCAACCCAGGTATGATCAGCCAGCAGTCGTCGGGGTCAAGATGTCTCCGATGCGGCGGAGATTGAAGAGCACCTAAGGGACAATCCTGATAATCTGTGTGTATTATGGAATAGCTGTGCCTACAATTCTCTTATATAATAGAATTGTGTCTTGGTATTTTTTTTAGATAAGGGAAATGCATGCACATTAATTCCTTAAAGGGGTTTTCCAGGGACACTATTTGTCTCATGCCGGGCAGCGCATGAGCACTGAGGATTTTTATTGATGAGAGGCAAATGGGGCGGGCTTTGCGGTGTAATCAAAGAATACAACGGGGCGGGCATTGAGGAGACTGTGGACCAATAGGATGCCTCAAACCCAGGTATAAGTTAAAAGTCCCAGGTTGAGGCTTCCTATTGGTCCACAGCCTCCTTAATGTTCGCTCCATTCATTCTTTGCTTCTACTTCAATAGCGGCACCGTTTTCTTTGGGTGCATGCTATTCATCAGTGAAAATTGAGGAATAGCATGCACGCAAAGAAAATTGTGCTGCTGTTGAAGCACAAGCAAAGACTGAACAGAGCGGAAATTGAGGAGGCTGTGGACCAATAGGTTAGCTCAAACCCGGTTATACATCAGAAGTCCCGGGTTTGAAGCTTCCTATTGGTCCACAGCCTCCACTCTGTTCATTCTTTGTTTCTGCTTCAATAGCGGCAACAATTACAGTTTTCAGTTATGATGGGGTACACATATATTAGGGTACATATATTTAGAAATGATGGGGATTACATTAGATATCTGAGGTGCGGTCACAGGATTCTGTGACCGCACCTCAGAAGGTGAAGGGAGAACTAGTGTGGAGGGCCAATGGACACGCGAGTTGCTCAAAAAACGTCTGAAAATCAGGGGCTGTTTTCCCTTGAAAACAGCTCCGTATTTTCAGACGTTTTTTGTTAAGCGTGTGAACATACCCTTAGGGTATGTTCACACGGCAGCCTCCGTTACGGCTTAAATTACGGAGCTGTTTTCAGGAGAAAACAGCTCCGGAATTTCAGACGTAATGGCATGTTGCAGGCGCTTTTCGCTGCGTCTATTACGGATGTAATTGGAGCTGTTTTTCCATGGAGTCAATGGAAAACGGCTCCATTTACGTCTCAAGAAGTGACAGGCGCTTCTTTGACGCGGGCGTCTTTTTTACGTCGGCACAGAACATCGTAACCACATTCTAATGAATGGGCAGATGTTTGCCGACGCTTTGGAGCCGTATTTTGGAACGTAATTTGAGACTAAAACGCCCGAATTACGTCCGTAAATAGGGTGTGTGAACCCAGCCTAAGGGTATGTTCACACGTAGTGACCAAAAACGTCTGAAAATACGGAGCTGTTTTCAAGGGAAAACAGCCCCTGATTTTCAGACGTTTTTTTTTAGCAACTCGCGTTTTCGCTGCGTTTTTTATGGCCGTTTTTGGAGCTGTTTTCATTGGAGACTATGAGAAAACGGCTCCAAAAACGTCCCAAGAAGTGTCCTGCACTTCTTTTGACAAGGCTGATGTGGTTACCTATAGTTTACAAAAAAATTGCACATAAGTTTCAGGTTGCAAACTTAATTCCTTCTCAGACCACCTGCTATTCAGTTTGCAACCTGATCATAGTTTCACACATTTCTTATGTTGGTATGTCCCTCCTAGTAAGGGTATGTGCACACTATAACGACAATTACGGCTGAAATTACGGAGCTGTTTTCAGGAGTACTCACGTTTTGCGAGGCATCAATTACGGGCGTAATTTGGAGCTGTTCTTCATTGAAGTCAATGAAAAATGGCTCAAATTACGTCCCAAGAAGTGTCCTGCACTTCTTTGACGACGCTGTTATTTTACGCGCCGTCTTTTGACAGCGACATTGGTAAAATGACAGGTCGTCGGCACAGTACATCGTAAAGCCCATTGAAAGTAATGGGCAGATGTTTGCCGACGTATTGGAGCAGTTTTTTCAGACGTAATTTGAGGCGTAAAATGCCTCCATTACGTCTGAAAATAGGTCGTGTGAACCCAGCCTTAGAGTCCGAAGATGTTTGAACATAGTTGTATTCCGCCTATGCTATCTTCACCTTAAGGGTATGTTCACACGTAAAGTCAAAAACGTCTAAAAATATGGAGCTGTTTTCAAGGGAAAATAGTCCCTGATTTTCAGACGTTTTTTTGAGCAACTCGCGTTTTTCGCTGCGTTTTCGCAGCATTTTTTACTGCCGTTTTTGGAGCTGTTTTCATTGGAGTCTATGAGAAAACGGCTCCAAAAACGCCCCAAGGAGTGTCCTGCACTTCTTTTGACGAGGCTGTAATTTTACGAGCCGTCTTTTGACAGCGACTCGTAAAATGACAGGTCGTCGGCACAGTACATCGTAAGACCCATTTAAAGTAATGGGCAGATGTTTGCCGACGTATTGGAGACGTTTTTTCAGACGTAATTCGAGGCGTAAGACGCCTCTATTACGTCTGAAAATAGGTTGTGTGAACCCAGCCTAAGGGCCAAATCTGCTTGTATGCTTTAAATTTTTTTAGCTGAATGTAGCTTAACCATTATTCCCCTAAAATATGCCTTATAGGCATCCCACACAACCAGGGTCGCAGCAGACCCCAAGTTTGCGGAGAAAAAAAATCTTGATCTGCTGCAGTACGTTATTGTCTAATAGTGACTCCTGTAGCTAATCCTGATATTGCCCTGCCTTCCACCTTTAGAAAAAACAACAGACGCTCCTCATATTTCATACTGGACCCTCTTCATCAGTTTCAGCATTTGTTCATTAACGATTGCTAAATGAATCCAACAGAGACTATACGAGGACTTAGATGAATCGAACTGGCATACGTCCGGATGTCTTGATCGCCAGACGTCGATGCAAACCACCTTACTAAGAGAGTTAAAAAAAGATCTATTTTTACAACTTGGAGAAAATCTCTCTTACATAATCTATCTCGTCGTTGGGGGCGATGTTACAATCCCCTATAATAAGTAGGGGACAATCTCCCTTATCACTCTGATAGTTCTAAAAATGTTTAATGAAAAAGGAGGGTTGTAGACTGCCACAATGGTTGCTAACAATCCCTCAAATCTACCATATATAGCCACCAACCTCTACTCCTTATCTATGAACACATCCACTATCTGGACATTAACCCCTTTATGAATAAAGATTGTGACTCCCCTTGAAAATGATGAAATAAGCAAGTGATAGAATTTACTCATTCATGGCCTTTCTATCTTTTTTGTAGATTCCCCAGTGAGGTGGGTTTCCTGTAGACACACCACTGCAGGAAGATAATGCCTAATTAATTTAAATGCTGAACATTTATTTTTTTTAAGTCTAAGCTTTTGCCATTCCATGATAGAACTTTCATAATTTAATAAGAGGAAAAAAACAAAAAAAAAAAGATTCCGGTCACTACCGCCCAGTGGCGGACTATCATTAGGGCGGTACGAGCGGCCGCCCGGGACCCAAGGCTCCCGGGGGGCCCATGGCCGGCCGAAACGCACATGACTGCACGGGCCCCCTCATGCCCGGTGGCGTCGCTAGCACCAGAGAGGGCCCTCAGGACATAGATACAAGTGAATACTATAGGCTGCAGCCAGTCATGTTTGGCTTGCAGCCTATAAGGCGCTGGGAAGACTCCCTGCGCAGGCCGGCGTGATGAGGCATGCATCTAGTCCGGAGGATTCACACGCTTCGAGCTGGAGCGGCCGCCATGGGGTAAGGTAAGCAAACTGTACATATTTTTTTAGGTGGGGACTATCGTATATATTCAAGGAGGGGGGATTGCTCCATTACACTATATACAAGGGGGAGTGCTGGGTGGCTGTATATACAAGGGGGTGGGTAGCTCTGTGGGCCTCTATACAAAGGGGGGGAGTGCTCTGTGTCACTATATACAATGGGGGGGTGCTATGTGGCCCAATATACAAAGGGGGAGCGCTGTGTGACACTATATACAAAGGGGGAGCGCTGTGTGACACTATGTACAAAGGGGAAGGGCTGTGTAGCACTATCTACAGCGGTATGTGTGTGGTGCTCTTTATAGAGGGGCTTTTTGGCGCTATTTACAAGAGGGGGAGGGCTGTGTGGCGCGCTCTACAGGGGGGGCTGTATGGCACTATCTATAGGGGGCTGTGTGTAACGCTCTCTAAGGGGGGATGTGTGATAGCTACAGGGGGCTGTGTGTGGCGCTATCTATGGGGGTCTGTAATATCTACAGGGGCTGTGTGTGGCACTATGTACAGGGGGCTGTGTGTAGTGCTCTCTACGGGCGGGATGTGTGATATCTACAGGGGGCTGTGTGGCGCTATCTAGGCGGGTGTGTAATAGCTACAGGGGCTGTGTGTGGCACTATGTACAGGGGGCTGTGTGTATGTGGTGTTTTACATTATGTGGTATTATCATATTCAGGCACGCAGTGTTTGGTGCTATTATATTTAGGTGCACAGTATGTGGCACCATGATAACTTTATTTTCGTTTATAGGTGTGTAAATGTTGGAAAAGTGAGGCGCCGAAGACATCTGAGTGGCACATTCTGCAGAAATGAGTCATGGCCGGGAGAAGTCGTCATGGGCTCTGGACCGGAATCTAGAGGGGGGAAAAAAAAACTACTAGAATCTGAGACGTCGTCACCTGTGAGTCACTAGATTTATAGAGAATCTGTCACCTCTCCTGACGTTTATTATAGGAAATCCTTGTATTTCACAAAAAGTATTTCTGCGTCCAGGACTGATAGACAATTCCCCTTGTCAGGCGGACGTTTCCCTGCAGTGTGATACTGTCAGTATGTAGGGACACAGCCCTGTGACAAGGGGAATCGTAACACCCATTTGTTAATGCTTTCCCAAAAAGGTAGGGTGGCGGTGCGGAAGGGGGGCCCAAGTTTGGGTAACAGCCCAGGGCCCATGGTCTACTTAATCCGCCACTGCTACCTCCCACCCCATAACCCTCCAATAGCTCCCAAAGACTCATCTTAGAAAACTCCTAAATTGAGAATTACTACAACCCCCAGCCTAGCTCAATAACTGAAAAAAATAAAAACAAGGCCCAGCATAAGACGCTCTAGTAGGAATAACCCTACTCCTCACAAAAAGTATTCCTTCTTAGAGATAGTAAATATTCATTGCTAGAGATAATATAGAATATACATTAGTAGAGATCATATAGAAAAACCTTTGCATGCCTAATACTATTTTCAAAGACCACTACTTCAATTTTGTAACCTTGAATATGAAGCTCTAGTCACTATAACCTTACTTCTGGAAAAAAATATATATATTTTATTCCTAAAGGTAATATAGACCCTTAAACTAACACAGATCATACACAATACGGAGGAACACATTCGATTTTCTTATTGTCCATCCAGGTCACTGCCTCCTGAAACCTCCCATTTCTACCATCAACCCCACCACTGGTTCTTCCATTTAAAAAAAAAATATTTTTTAACGTGGGCAATATCTCAGACAGTACCGGTGTTCCCACTGCAAGCTTACCGGCTCCATTTATACCCTCCGTCTCTGGATTATCCCCTGGCCTCATTGTGTCTATCAGACTTGTAGACAAACTCCTTTCACGATCCTGAGGGTATGTTCACACGGCGTGTTTTCAGCCGTTTTTTGGGTCGTAAACATCCCGAAATGCGCCTGAAACATCTGCCCATTGATTTCAATGGAAAAAAAACAGAACACTCTTCCGACAGGCCATTTTTTTACACGGCTGTTTTCCAAAACTGCCACGTAAAAAACCGGCTGTGAAAAAGTGCATGTCACGTCAGCCGTTTTTCATGGACTCTATAGAAAAGCAGCATCAAAAACACGAGTAGGATTTTAAAAAAAGAAAAAAAAAAAAGTATGAAAATCCGGAGCGGTTTTTCCTTGAAAACAGCTCCGTATTTTCAGACGTTTTTGAATTTGTGTGCGCACATGCCCTTAGTATAGACACTAAATGCTAATAGGGGATTAGGATTAATATAAATATTTATGTAGTTTGGTTGAGGAAATACCCCAATTTGCCCTTCTAGCCGTCACCTCCTCTGGTTTCTTGATACGTGACATAACTAGGTCTGAGTCTGTCGCTTTATTTTACTTTAAATGCTTCAGCCTCAATACCAGTATTATCTTGTATAGGCGTTAGTAAAAGAGCCGCCAGGTTAACCAGTCTATAAACCACTTTCCCCAAACAGCAAATAAAGTGGAAAAAAAAGTGGTTTTATAATTCACTCTTGGGCTGATTTCCAGGTCAATGCTTCTCTTTCTGCGCTTACTATACAGTCCCAGCAAAAAGACCCTAAGCATTTTACAATTCACTCTTAAGCTGGGTTCACACAACCTATTTTCAGACGTAAATGAGGCGTATTATGCCTCGTTTTAAGTCTGAAAATACGGCTCCAATACGTCGGCAAACATCTGCCCATTCATTTGAATGGGTTTGCCGACGTACTGTGCCGACGACCTGTCATTTACGCGTCGTCGTTTGACAGCTGTCAAACGACGACGTGTAAAATGACTGCCTCGTCAAAGAAGTGCAGGACACTTCTTTGAAACGTAATTTGAGCCGTTCTTCATTGAATTCAATGAAGAACCGCTCAAATGATCGGCCATCAAAGACGCCTCACAAAATGCGAGGCGCTTTTACGTCTGAAACGACACAGCTGTTTTCTCCTGAAAACAGTCTGTCTTTTCAGACATAAAAGCCAGTTCTCGTGTGCACATAGCCTATGGGTCTGTTCACACGCGTTTTTTTCAGGCGTATTTCGGGACATAAACGCCCCGAAATACACCCAAAAACTGGTTGCTGAAGGTCTACAAACATCTTCACATTGTATTCAATGGGAAAACCGGCGTTTCACTCAGACAGGGGGCTGTTTTACGTCGCCGTTTTAGGAAACGACGTGTATAAAAAGGCCCCTTAAAAAGTAGCAGGTCACTTCGTGAGCCATTTTTGGAGCGGTTTTTCATTGCGTCAGTAGAAAATCTGTTCCAAAAAAAAAGGTTTTCCGCTTCAAAAACGGCTGAAAATCAGAAGCGGTTTGCTCTGAAAACAGCTCCATAATTTTCAGCTGTTTTGACGTTGCGTGTGAACATACCCTTAAGCCTCCCACACATACACAAGTGTGCTTGGTCCGTGATATATGCTCCATATGTCGGCCGCATTCCCTGGACCGAACACACTGCAGGGAGCTGGGCTCCTAGCATCATAGTTATCTATGACACTAGGTGTCACTGCCTCTCCGCGGAACTACTGTCCCGTACTGAAAACATGATTACAGTACGGGACAGAGGCAGTGACACATAGCGTCATAGATAACGTGTGTGTGTGTGTGTGTGTGAGTGCGTGCGTGCGTGTGCGCGTGTGCGTGTTGTCCAGGAAATGCGACTGACATACGGACCGTATCTAATGGACCAAACTCGCTTGTGTGTGGGAGGCCTTAGGCGAATTTCCAGGCTAGTTTAGAGCGAATACTTCTCTTTCTGCTCTTACTACACAATCCCAGCAAAAAGAGAATCTATCACTAGTTTAGGAATGCCCAATCTCCTAGCTAATCTAATAGGTGCTGTCACACTGATAATGCTAGTGAAATTGTGTCCCAAAAAGTGTGCTATTTTAGAAGTTATGAGATATTCTCTAAATACGCAAATGAGCCTATACAAGACAAGTGGGCGTCAACTCCAGCAATTCTGAGGTGGCGCTACCTCTCAGCCTGACGCTGTCCTATCAGCATGCAGCTGCGTTACAGTAAGAGACACGGAGGCTGAGGGAAGGGGGATCACTTAAACCCGTTAGATCTCTGGCTGTGGACCACCTAGAACAGTGGTTGCCATGTGAAAGGTGAGATTCTAATAGGATATGGCACCAGGATGGCAGTTCTAGCTGTGAAATAACCGGAGATACCCCCAGCCGAAAACAGTCGGGAATGGAAGCTTTATAATATATGATCACGCTGTGTTGCTGGGCAGAGATGTATGATGATTGGACAGCGTCATATAGAAAACATTACACCGCTCAGAGTGCAGAGTTACCTGCCATTTGGCAAGTATAGCCAAATTAGCATATTTCGAACAATGTACATAGCTTTGCAAGTAACAGGTACTATGAGGACTATTTTTTTTTCAAAAACTATTAGTTAGGAGATAGGGCATTAATAAACTAGTGTCCTCTAAGATCTCATCAAGCTGGACCACACAGGACAGTATTTAAAGAGGCTGTCACCAGTTTATAACTGACCCATCTCCTACCTAATGTAATGGGCACTTTGATGTAGATAAGTACAGTTTAGGTTTTTTTTTCTTTAAAAAAAAAAAAACATTGGCAAAGTTATGAAGACTAAGATTTATACAAATTTGTTCTTTATGCCTAACTGGGCGTTTTTGAGCGTGTATGACGCTGACCAGCCAGGAGGCGATGTCTGGTCATTCTCCCGACACTTCGGCGAAGTTACTGTGGAAGATCACACTGTGCTGTGAGAGCTGAACATGAATGGAGAGAAGTGTATGACGCGGTTTGGTGAGCATCATACACAGTTCTTTACAACGCCCACTTGGTCAAAAGTTTAAAAAAAACGCTCAGCTGGGCATTAAGAACAAATTTGCATAAAACTTAAAATCTCCATAACTGTCAAAAATAAGATGTTTTTAAAAAAAAAAAACGAAGCTGTACATATCTACATCAAAGCGCCTATTACATTAGGTAGGCGACCCGTAAGGCCACATATACAAAATCTAACAGCAGCCAATCCCTTCACAGCAAGTCATGAATAAATTGTATCTAACCTACATATTTATAAGCCACTGGACATCTTTATGAGATTCAACCTCACGTAATGGATTGTGGCGAGTTTCAACAAATGGGGTCTCGATTAGCCCCGTTTTTTTTCTCTGAAGTGCCGAGAGCCCCACAGTGTGTCGTAGGCACAAACTATACACGTAGCAACCCACAGGAGAGGGAATCAAGAGGACAGTATAATGTAGCAGAGCAGGCAGCGACCAGCGGATGGAGAATGGGGACTGCACAGAGAGGACTGTCAGAAAAGACAAAGCAAGCATAAAGCAACCAGCGGGCAGCAGCAAGTCACTGGACAAGGCTTAGTGACTTGCCAGGGAGTCATCAGCAGGCAGACCGACTGGAGTTAGGTAGTTTCTGCAACCGTAACCAGACCACATGGCAAAGCGGGGGGGGGGGGGGTGAGATTAGTTCTGGCCATAATAGCAGAGCTTTAGCGCTATGTTTGTGTGTGGAAGGCGGTGATGATGGCAGGGGGCGGAGCAAAGGATTTACATTCGCTCACATGCTACATCCTGCCCCCTAGTCTACAGCAAATCCATTTTAGGTCAACGAGATCCGTTAAAAGCAGATCCATCTAAACTGTCAGGGCTATGTTAAGAATTGAAGCCTTGACGTTAATGTGAACAGAGCCTCATTTTATCAGGATCGTATTAGAAAAAAAAAAAGCATGTATGCTAGAAGCGAACAGTGAATGGGGACAGCATAGAATACTGATGCATGTAGATTATTCTGTGGGATAAAAGTAAAGCCTTCTAAATGACTGACTGATCAGACAGGAATAGTGGATGTGCAGGTTATTTGCATAAATGGCTTATTCGATTTTTAACTTAATGAACCTGTTAGAGATAAAACGTAACACTTAAAAGAAAGACACCACAAGTTATAATCCAAAAGGATTTTTTCTTTATTCAAACCAGGAGGTATTCACCAGTAAGTGCAAAATGCACTGCAAACCTACAGCCTGAGGAATTTACATCGAGAGATGGCTCCATTACCCCGGAATATCAGCAAAAAGGATGCGACAGGCTCGGGGCATAAATCAAGTCTCTAGATTGGTGACTTTGGAGCAGGTGGCTGTTCCCTGCACTCTGCCTTATGTCAAGTAACAAAATCAAGAACTACACTCAGTAGGAACTCATTGGGTAACTCGGAGATGCTGACTTATTGCACTCAACAACCCCCCAAAATAAAATAAAATTAAAAAAGGAAAATAAATTCAGAAGCAAGGAGTTAAAATTTGTCTGAACTCCAGTGTCACCGGAAACCCTGCAATTAAATTAAAAAATAAACCTGCATACATAGTAGAAAATTTTCTTTTAAAAAATTCACAATCTTTAAATGTATATACTTTATATCTTTGAACATAAAAGTTTACAATTCATGGTAAAACAAAGGCTCAGAAAAAATATTTCCCCCAAAAAAAAGGAAAACAAAAATGAACCAATAAACCTGAAGAGTTCTGTTAAAGCTGCAGATGTTTTCAAAACCCTGTTTGGAACCAGTGACTCATTGGCTTTATTTGTGCTGATGGGTCAAAAAAAGGATGTAAAAACTTAGTCCAAACACCCACAGCTTCTCCTTCAAACGTACAACCTCAAAGTCTCTAGCAGGATGTGTCTTCACCAGGTGATTGTCACAAGTTCAGAGGTGGATGTATCCTCTAGTCTCCTCTGTGCACACGCTTCCCTGATGTTAACGTCTGTAAGGATGGAATTGCACATTGTGATTCTGCCCTCGTCCCATGCCACCTCCCCCAGCGGCCGGGCCTGCCGATGCTGGTGCAGTGGGTCCTGTCGTATAAGATATGGGCTGTTGGCTGAGATCCGAGAAACTCTGTCCAAACCCGCTCATGTCCTGTCCATAGCCTACAAAGAATAGATGAACAGGATTGGGTTATACAGAAATCGGGAAAAATCAGTCTTCAGAATTAATTGAATTTTTGCATTTATAATTCAGGCTCTGCCACAGACACGGGGGATTTAGAGCTCCATGAGACAAACAGAGCTCTGATTACCTATACTTCGTACTAAGAAAAACATTCATGTTAACATTTAGAAGACTAAAACACCAAATTTACATCCAGAAAAGGCAATACATTAAATAAGCTTGAAGTGAACGTCCACCTTTAAAACACCATGTCAGTTTTTTGTTTTCTTTTAGGTCTAACATTCCGTGCAACTTTCATATCTAACGGCCGGAGCTAATTTTACGGATACAGAGCTCTACATCCCTCGCATTGACAACTAAGACAAATATATATATATATTTATTTAAAAAAAATCAAACCCAATTCAAAACTTGTTCAAAATAAAATAAAACATTGATTTAAAAAAAATAAAATAAAAATATTTGCCTTCAATAGGCTTACATAGCCTTTAACTCTAAGCAGAGGATTTGAAGCTCTGTATCGGAAAATAAAAGTTACTGCTGCAAACTGGTGTTCACTTCCAGTAGATATTGAAACTTTTTTTGTCTGAACATGCAATATTAGATGATTTATTAAGAATGCTCCTCTAAATTTCTGACTACGTGTGCGTCTATGTTGAAAACTCCAAATGCAAATCAAATGTGAACAAAAACATTCAATAAAACGCCAAATTAAAACGGTGATAAAACTTTATAACTGATGCACCAGGTTTAGAAGATAATGCTTTATTACCATACATAAAAAGAATAATAATAATAATAATAATAGGTAGGAACACTGGACAATGGCAAAATGATATGTGCATCCGTGAAGTGCTTAAGTAGCCGAAGTTCATCCATCCGTAGGAAGACATGTTAAAGGGACCGAGCACAGAATACAATATAGTAGCCAACTTTACATCAAGTTGATACCTGTTGATATTGTGTTCAAAGAAACCAGCACATCAACACAGATACACAGCTGCCTACATCATGGATATCTATAGAACTGATGGGAACTATACATACAAAAATATAGCCAGATGTAGAATAAAAGATCTTTGACACAATATTACCTGTTCTATTAAAGTGAAGCTCCACCTACCAGTAATATTAGATATATAGTCACACATTTGACAAAGATAATAAATTTTATAGCTATTATCTTCTTTTCATGTTTTAGGCTTCATGCACACACTGCAGAGACATGTGCACAAGGCTGTGCAGCGACACTCAGAGTGTACAACGGAGCATATAGGTACTCCATGTGTGGTGCTGTAATACAGGATTATACTCCCCTACAGTAGTAGGTGCAATAGCATTCACTGAATGGCCCCCCTTCCTCCCAGGGACCCAACAAAAACCATGCCTTATACAAACCACCACCTCTTCCTCGCTAATTGGCATGACTACAGACTACATTAAAAGGGTATTCCGGTTACAAGTTGCTATCTATCCGTAGGGTGAGGGGTACTTGCTTATCGGTGGGTATCCAACAGCTGGGACCCCCACCGTTTACGAGAACGGGGCTCCCAAACCACTCGTTTGAACGGAGCTGCAGGTCGCTCATGTGCACTGCCGCTCCATTCATTCTCTATGGGAGCGCCGGAGAAAGCGGAGTGCAGCGTTTGGCTATTTCCGGCACTGCCATAGAGAATAAATGGAACGGCAGTGCACATGAGCGTCCTTCTGCTTGGTTCAAACGAGGGGCTTGGGATCCCCGTTCTCGTAAACAGTGGGGGTCCCAGCTGTTGGACACCGACCGATCAGCAAGTCGTCCCCCACTTTTCGTAACCGGAATAGCGGTTTAAGTTAAACACGTTCCACAGGCTCAAAAGATGAGAAATTCCAATAATATTTGATAAGACCATGTTCACACAGCAGATTAGTTGCAGGTTTCCGGTATGGCTTGCGCACCGAAAATCTGCAGCTTAAAGGGGTTTTCCCACAAGAGACATTTATGACATCCACAGGATATGTCATAAATGTCAGATAGATGCGGGTCCCACCTCTGGGACCCGCACCTATCTCCAGAACGAGGCCCCCTAAACCCCGTTCAGCCGCTGTGTGTTGAGGCTGAATGAGGTTTTCCCGACCATGAAAAACGTTCTATGGTCGTGAGTTACGTAAACAGCGTTACTCGCAGAGCTACACGGTTTCCGTAACTCCAATAGTAGTTAATGGCAGCTACAGAAGCAGCGTAGCATGCGAGCTACTCTGTCTCCGTAACTACCATTAGAGAGGCTCTGTCACCAGATTTTGCAACCCCTATCTGCTATTGCAGCAGATCGGCGCTGCAATGTAGATTACAGTAACGTTTTTATTTTTAAATAAGTATCATCCACTTCTCTTCAGAACGCCCAGCTTCTGGCAGTGCAGACACAGCCGTGTTCTCGAGAGATCACGCTGTGACGTCACTCACAGGTCCTGCATCGTGTCGGACGAGCGAGGACACATCGGCACCAGAGGCTACAGTTGATTCTGCAGCAGCATCAGCGTTTGCAGGTAAATCGATGTAGCTACTTACCTGCAAACGCTGATGCTGCTGCAGAATCAACTGTAGCCTCTGGTGCCGATGTGTCCTCGCTCGTCTGACACGATGCAGGACCTGTGAGTGACGTCACAGCGTGATCTCTCGAGAACACGGCTGTGTGTCTGCACTGCCAGAAGCTGGGCGTTCTGAAGAGAAGAGGATGTTACTTCTCATCAGAGCGCCCAGCTAGTAAAAGTAGTAAAAACGCCACAATGTACGCACATAATACACGCCCACTTGGACTTTTACTTTAAACACGCCCACTTGGACTTTTGCAAGCCTCATTTGCATAACAACAAAAATGGTCATAACTTGGCCAAAAATGCTCGTTTTTTAAAAATAAAAACGTTACTGTAATCTACATTGCAGCGCCGATCTGCTGCAATAGCAGATAGGGGCTGCAAAATCTGGTGACAGAGCCTCTTTAAATTCTATGAGACTTACGGAAATAGCGTAGCGCCGCGAGTTACGCTGTTTACATAACTCACGACCATAGAACGTTTTTCATGGTCTGGAAAACCTCATTCAGCCTCAACACACAGCGGCTGAACAGGGTTTAGGGGGCCTCGTTCTGGAGATAGGTGCGGGTCCGAGAGCCCACACCCGCATCTTTCGAAAATATCATGTGGATGTGTCATAAAGGTCTCTCGTGGGAAAAACCCTTTAAGTACAGTGCATACAATGTGCGTGAACGTGGTTAAACAAAACCCTAAATAGACATGCTGAAGAAAGTCAGCGCGAATTTAGGGGGAATGCTGCACATTATTCATAACCCCCACATGCCCCATCTGTCGCAGATTCTATCCAGATACCTGCATCGAAATCGGAGGTAAAATCTGCAAGTAAATTTTGCACCATACTTTAGGCTTCTTCGATGGCGTCTCAACATCGCCTTAGTAGTAATAATTCTCTTTTATTATTAGTTATTAAGCAAGCAGAATGTACATTGTATGAACACTTCCGAGCTCACTTCAAAAGATAACAGGTACAGGTATCAATTGACTACTAGTCTTTTTATACACAGTCATCATCCATGTATAAAAAAAGGATTCTGGAGACTCAGGATGAAAACAAACACAAAACTCATAAGTAATCCGTTCCTGGTAACATTTCAGACCATGGCGCTTTGCAAAGCTGCATTCAAAGTTCCATATTGGTGAAGTGATTTACTATGTAAGTGGAGCTCTATAGGGGTTATAGAGTAAAAAGTAGCCGCCCTCTGCTCCCTTCAAAATAAAAAACCCAAACTGATCACCAAGGTTGTGGGCGCTTCAGTAAGATTGAGGTGAAATGATACTTTAAAGCGTAGGTTCAATTTCAAAATGCATTTGTATTATCCCAGATTTGAGGGGACGATCCAGACTACTGTGCAGCAACCAACTAAATGGTGAACTTAAAGTCGCCCGAGCAGAAGACAAACAAGGCACATAAGCCAACAGTATTCTAGGCTTACCGACTTTCAGAAGTCATTTTAAAATTGAACCTAAACTTAAAAAGGTTTCAAAAACGTAATGCTGCAAACGAAGATTATTATGTTCTTATTTTATTCCAAATGTGTAACGTCAAAAAAAAATATAAGAAATAAAGAACATAAGAAGGGACATCATTGTAGAGGCCCAAAAATGTCAATATTGTGAACGGACCGGACTAATCAGACCTGTTATCGGGTAGGCTATTTTTTCCATGCATGTGCGTCCTACAGGCCTCCAAAATGGAGTTGGAGGATCTAACGCTACCTACCATTTCTTACCTTTTTATGTCCTTCACAGTGAGCTCAAATCCACTCGGACAATTTCACAAAGCAGGCATTTCCTGGAAAGAGTGATTTCTTCAGGCTTTATAAGTGGGAGGGTTAAGGCATGCACTACAACCCCAACCTGACATCCCACCCAGCCAGGCAATAGGCTTTTTGTGCATGGCAAGGTCAGACATATTAGAGGTCCACTCTAAAGTTCTAATACTGGATGGGACATGGGAGTGTGGGTTTCATATGAAGATGCAGGGAGATAACTAATATTTTGTAGAGACATTGAAGACTCCAGTCAGCAGGTCAGTGGGACATATTTCAAGAGACTGACTCCCACCCAGCCACCCTCAAATGACATAGTGGGACAAAACTTGCACAAGGACACCACTTACCAAACTGGCTAAAAGCAAAGTCTTGCTGACCACCAGGGGGTTTACTGAGATCCTGAGCTGACTGCCCTGGTGGTGGAGGGAACGCCAGTGGCGCTGCTCCTGGAGTACCAGGTGGTGGTGGAACTCCTGATGGGACGAACTGATCAGGAGGGGGAGGGGGTGGGCCATAGCCATAGCCTGCAATAACACATCAAAAAATATATAGGGATAGCTGGGGATTAGTTCTAGCAGAAGAGCCTGAGTGAAATCGGTCAAAATAAAAAAAAACTACAGCTTACCAAATGGAGGTGGTGTTGCATATCCTTGTGGAAAGCCTTGGGCAGGATATCCTCCTTGTGGTGTTGACACTATGAAGGGGAAAGGCGGAGGTGGAGGAGCAGCACCCCGGCCTGCAGGAGGCCCATACCCGCCTGTGGAGAAGACTGCATTAGGAAGAACCAAAAGGTGGGAGAGAATGAAGTGAACTGCCCCTGAGTGATAGAGAAGCTACAAAAGACATATGGCCAGTTACTTACCAATTGTCTGCCCAGCTGGCATCCACATACCTAAGGCAAAAGAGTTAATGAACATATTAGGCCAAGAAATAAACCTCATGCCGTTGTAAATTAACAGAAACATTAAGATTCTTGGTTGTGCTAATTGACCCACTGGCAGAAAGGGCTCCCCACACACAGTCACCCAGACAAAAACAATTTGGACAACTGGCGCTTTTAGCGCCAATTTAAAAAAATGGTTGCACAAGGGTGAACCTGTTTCATTGCTCCAATAATTAAAAAAAAACAAAAACAAAAAAAAAAAAAAAAAAACGACAAGACAAACAACTTATTGATTTAAACAAATCCTACCGTTTTGTGGCTACAGCTCCAATGCAGATCTTGTGCCCATGGTCACAGGCTACAAATAAACGGTGTATTCTACTCCTTTCCATTCCCCTGCATTTTGCTAACCTACCGACTATGCTACCAAACAAGTTTTGACAATTGCAGGTATATGTTGGCCCAAGAATTCCTTCAGCAACGTCACTATAAGGCCTCATGCCCACTTCAGTTCTTTTCCTTCAGGGTGCTATCCGTTTTTGTCACCGATAGCACCCTGAACCGATTTTATTCAATGGGCCCATGCACACTTCCGTTATTTTGACTGATCCGTTGTTCCGTTCCATTAAAAGTATAGCATGTCCTGCTTATGTCAGTAATTCCGCGACCGTGGGTCCCATAGTAGTCAATGGGTCCGTCAAAAAAAACGGACGGCACACGGAAGGCTTCCGTGTGTCAGTTTTTTATGCATCCGTTGCCCTAGCAACGGCAGGGCGTGCCAAAGTTCACATGCTGGGACATGTGACAAGTTCAAATAAAGTTCAATACCTTCCGTCTTTTTGACGGAAATACGGAAGCAAAGCGGCCGTTTGAAACGGAAACACGGAACAGACACGGAGTACACACGGATACCATAATGGACACACGGATCTCCGTGAAGAACGGTAGTGAAAACGTTGATGGAAGTGTGCATAAGGCCTTAAAGAGGCTCTGTCACCAGATTATAAGTGCCCTATCTCCTACATAGTCTGATTGGCGCTGTAATGTAGATGACAGCAGTGGTTTTTATTTTGAAAAACGATCATTTTTTTAGCAAGTTATGCACAATTTTAGATTTATGCTAATTAGTTTCTTAATAGACAACTGGGCGTGTTTTTACTTTTTACCAGCTGACCAATCAGCGTCATACACTCCCCATTGTTATAGTGTGATTGTGCAGTGAAAGAAGCTGAGCTGGAACAATGAGAAGTGTATGACGCTGACCAATCAGTGACCATACACTCCTCTGTACAACGCCCAGTTGGTAAAAAGTAAAAAAAACACGCTCAGTTGGTCATTAAGAGACTAATTAGCATAAATCTAAAATTGCTCATAACTTCATCGTTTTTCAAAAAACAAACAAAAACACTGTTATCTACATTACAGCGCCAATCAGATTATGTAGGAGATAGGGCACTTATAATGTGGTGACAGAAACGCTTCAAGCTCTGTTTACGTCTGCACTACATATTCCTTTTTCAGCCTCCAACGAAGATGGTTTATATATGAAAGTCTTGTTTGAAAAGGAATAACTCTTTAACGGCAGACCAGATACTGTTTATAGTGGATAAATAAGGTAAAGAACCGTGTATTTGATATCCATTCCTCTTCCTGCTTCAGAGTTCAATAAGGGTGAATTCACACACAGATGTTGCAGAAATTTCTGCAAATGTCCCATTAATCTGAATGAGGCTTGCAGAAATAATCCATGCTCCGACTCCATAAACAAACCCATTCAGATGTATGGAATGGATTTTCAGCCGTATAAATTTCTGCAACAGATCTGCGATGTGTGAATTGAAAGATACTACTAATAGTAGCAAGAATAATCCAGCACTGTCATGGTATAAAATAAATATCTTATTTTATTTCGGAAAATGGGTTTAATATCCAGCAGACCATCCGCTTATGTATTTCAGGCAACGCATGCCCTTAGTCAATGCATAATTATAGAAACAGACTATTGATTCCGTCGGAAAACCGGAAGCCTGCCGGAATGGTGACGAACGGAAAGCATTAGCGATGTTTCCGTCACCATTGAGATCAATGTTGACTGAAGCTGTGCTTTCACTTTCCATTGCGGGGCTCACCCGACGGAACCCCGGAACGGAAATGAACGGTAATGCGAACAGGCCCAAAGATATACAAGTACCGGAATCTTACAGACCGGTAATCTGTTAGCATCAGATATTACAATACTGGCAAAGCTATTAGCATAAAGATTAACTAGGGTAGTGAGACAGGTAATATACGGAGACCAATCTGGCTTCATGCACTCAAAATCGGCTACTGTAAACCTAAGACTACTGTTCCTTAACCTACAGGTGATGCCGGATGACCCAACAAGGAGGGCTGTCTTGACGCTGGCAATGCATTCGATTGTGTAGAATGGGGGTATCTATGGAATGTCCTGGGTAGAATAGGATTCGGCCCGAACTATGTGAAATTGGTATGGCTGCTATACACGGCCACAATAGCTAGAATAAGGGCGAATGGAGCGTTTTCCAGGCAGTTCTTGTTGGCTGGGGGGACGCGTCAGGGCTGTCGCCACTGCGGTTTTCTCTGGAGGTGGAACCACTGGCATGTGCAGTGTGACAACAAAGGCACATAAAGGGCCTGAGATATGGTACAGTGGAAGGAAAAATTAGCTCTTTATGCTGACGACATCTTGTTATTTCTGACGGATAGTGAAAATACTCTTCCATCAGTCATGGAAACTATTACGATTTGGCATATTCTCAGGATTGTCCATAAACTGGACAAAATCGGCCATCATGCCTATAGACCCGGTTAACATCCCCACAGATGGTGATGGGGCCCCTATACCAGTTGTATCGGAATTTAAATATTTAGGGGTTAAAGCGACGTGCAAAGTGTCCAATTATTTGGCTCTTAATGTATTGTCACTGCTACCTAAGGTTAAAGCTAAAGTGGAGGCATGGAACAGGCTTCTCTCTGCTTTGGGGAGAACAAACTTGATAAAAATGATCCTCATGACCAAGACGTTCTACGTCGTCCACAACTCCCCAGAGTGGATTCCCAAACACTGGTTCAGAAGATTACATAACCATTTAGGGACTTCGCGAGGTGTTCCTGGAATAAAATTGGAAAAATTATAATTGCCAAAAGGATGAAGGGGTTTGGCCTTACCAAACGCATGGGTGTATTATTTACCTACAAGAGGTTAATAAGCCGTTGCTACTCCTAATGCAGAAAGTATGGTGGCAATGCAAACCGACACAGAGTGGGGGGAATGTACTAAATATACCCGATCTGGCACAACCCGATCCTGAGGGAAACGTATCAACTGGAGGGCGGGCATGCAAGGATGGGAACAGAAAAGGTATAACGAGGTTAAGCCAACTATATGAAGATGTCACATTGAAATCCTTTTAGCGATTAAAAGACGAGTTTCCATTGGAGCAGAAGATGTTCTGCCAGTACTTGCAGATTCACCATGCCATACAGACAGTTTGGGTGGATCTGACAATTCATGCACTGGGAGTACTGGATTATATGGCTAGAGTGGTTACATCCAAGGGGCTGATTTCGAAGGCATATAGAAATTTGCTGTCAGAACATCTGGGGGTTATCATGGAACCAGCTAGAGAGAAATGGGAACAGGATGTAGGCCCCTTACCCAAGGACCAGTGGGAAGAGATTCTAGTATCATCCTATCCATAAATATTGCAGAGGAGGTCACAGCTCTTTTTGATACACAGGGTGTACAGGACCCCATGGGTTCTGAAGATGGGAGTCAGAGCCGATGCTAAATGTCCCAGGTGTACAGCGGAAAGAGCGGATATTTTTCATATGTTCGGGACGTGTGAGGCTCTAAGGACCCTATGGGGGAAGATTTCAGATTTGATGAGAACAGTCTATAACGGGAGACTACCGGAAGATCCGAGGGTGCTTCTTCTGGGGTACGTTGGGGATTTGGAGGGAGACAAGCTGGAATTTTTGGCCATTGCTAAAATTCTGTACCAAGCCAGGAAAAGTATAGCCAGACATTGGTTAGATGTTGAGCCTCCAGCAAGGAGGGAAATCATTGGGGCAATAAAGACCAATTTGACGGAGCATAAAATTTATTCAAAAAGGGGTAATGTTAAAAAAAATTGAAAAGCAAATGGGGCAGATCGCTCAGGGATGGCATTGACTGAATTGCTCAGACTCAGGGCACTAATATAGGGGAAGAAACCTCTTGTAAACCTACGGAATGAATAGTGCCGAAAGCAACACAGATGTTCCAGGGACAAACACGTGGCTACAATTTAACCCTATGGGAAATAGTCACAAGAGCATGGATTATCCACTCTAGGGGAGAGGAAACCCATAGGGACACATCCAGACATGGGATAATGGGATGTTGGGTAAGGCCAAATTGCCATGATCATATATGTGCCGGGCTGCGATACTGTTATATGAGACAACCGGAAATAATGGAAAACGAAGTGGGCTGTGCAGGAAGGGAAAGATAGGATTGGTTAGGTCATGTTTATACTGTCTGAGTGTTCTTGATTTGTTGAATGTAAATTTTGCTGGACAATACATGATGGACAACGTATTGCTGAATTTGTCAATAAACTTGAATACAAGATACAGGTCTACAAATACCCACAGGAACGTTATCAGACATTTAAACAATCAAAAGACATGCATAAGACTATATGCTTATATGAAGATCATAGGATCCCTTATATTTGATGCTAATTAACTGCCATTTTTTAACGTCTACGGTTCAGGAGAGGAAATGTGACAAATTGCTGAGGGGGCGAGTCCAAATTTTAAAATGACCACAAAGCCTAAGGCATAATGGTAAATGAAGGCTGCATTATGGAAGCCAGGAATCAAGATGGCAAACAACTCAAATGGAACACCAAATAGAACCGTTAAACACGAGGCATCCACAAGAGCCTCTACATTATTCTATAATACTAGCCTATGCTGCACTATAGAGGAGAGAGACAAAAAAGAATTTGCCTGAGTACTTTTTTTTTTTTTTAACATCCAGCTCTTCTATTATGAAAGCCTTTTCTCAGTAAAGCGATTGTTCACGATTCTTGATGAATGGCCATGGCCTTAGAACTTTGTCTATACCTCCACTTTTAGCGAAAAACTATTACAGTGCAGAAGTGTGCAGTATTAGCATTTTTCTAAATCACTTGGGATTACGGATTTGGCATCTAGCAGCAGCACCTACTGTGTAAAGTCTGTGCCGCCAGCTGCTCATAACTCCGCAGTAGGAGACAGAGCGTCCTGCTAGTCTCCAGGGCTCCCGTGCAGGATTCTATAGCGCTGGCAGCCGTTCCGGATATGTTCATCAGTATAACATTGTGACTTGTCTGCTTCTTGCTTTGAATGGTTTTAACCTGCCCTTGTATCAGTAAGTATGGCCCTTTTAGGTTATTAAAAAAGTAAATGTTATCCTATTTTCTGTGATTTGCTAAGAGGCTTATAAAAACAGTGACACGGCTACTGCTCCATTGTATCTGTTTCATGGCAGACAATGATCGTTTCCTGCAGTGATTTAAAAAAGGAGCACAAATGGTTGAGACATGGAATTAAATCGGTACACTATGTGAGGATTAAAGAGCCCTGAAGTTTTTATTTTTCTGCCCAAGTGTGTTTTGACAGATGACAGCAACAGATTTTCAGCCGTTTATCATTCCATCATTGACACCCAGCAATCTGCAGAAGCGCTGGAAGTTTCAGGATACATGAACCGAACACACAGCTTGAGTAGCGCCCATGAAACCATTTCTTTCCACATACACTACTTTGTTTTAACATTACAGTAGTCAGTCTCACCTTGTGGACTGTAGCTTTGTGGCCACGTGGCAGGAGCCTGTCCTGTCCATCCATTGGCTGCGCTCTGCATTCCTCTACTTCCCCACTGGTTAGAACCTGCAGGTCCAGATGATTGGCTTTTACTATCGCGAGGCTCAGCACGTTTCACTTCCACCTAAACAAAGACAGAAATTGGTCAGAAAATAGCTCAATGATTACTGCCCACTCCCCGCCCAAAATTATACTTCTAAATAAGCTTAGCATTCTAATACTTAACTTTAATTATATTAAGGACTCTATATGGGTCTCTTAAAAACTTGACATGTACAGTATAAATCATTTATATATATTTCAGACTCTGTGGAACGCTAGGGATTCTTAATATAGCTCTTAAAAAAATTTTAAAAAATAAAAAAGCAAGAAAGCAACGCTCTCATCCAAACTGTATGGCCCTGTGAGTGTCAGGATGGTCAGCAAAGTGGTGCACTTCGTATGAATAGTAGTCTAGGCTCCACTCACATCAGACAATATCATAGGGCTGGGATGGTGCTAAGGAGGCTGCTGATTGGCTGCTTTAAAAGTAGCTAATGGAAGATAAAGACTTACCTTCCCCAGGCTAACGCTTTAAGAATCTCAATTTAATTAACTCGCAAATAATGTCAGAGGGAATGGATGTGGTAAGAGAATCTTACACTATATCTAACAAAAAAGTAAACAAAACATGCAAGTAATACAAAATGGACAGTTTGGTCAATAAGAAGCATATTCTTCATACTGTGTTGTTAAAGAGAATGTGTCATGACATTTTTTTATTTATCATATTGCTTTTAGTATGATAAAAAAAATAAAAAATTTATTTATTTATTTGTGTTTGTGCGTTCTACTTTTTTTTTATTTTTACTTCTCTATGGGGCTGCCATTTTTTTTTTCATCTCCGTATATGAACGGGAGCCGTTCCATTCTCTACCGCATACGCCGTCGTTTTAAAGCTCGTTAGAGCAAAATCCGGTGCCATTTTCATGTGGACAGTCAGATGACGACTTCCGGCCGTATGTTCAAGGAAGCGAAGGCACAAGGAATAGGAGCGGAGGCGGCAGGAGCAGGTAAGTTATGTTTGTGTATGTGATGTGTGTATTATGTTCGTGTTATACGGTCTGCTGAGCACTGTATCTAATCCTCCTACACTGTGCAGTCGCTCAGAAAATGGCAGCGCACAGTTTAGGAGGTTTGAAGATTCACACCCCTCCTCCTGGCACCAGCCAGAAGAAGGGAGGGGGGGGGGGGATTGTGTGAGGACACTAGAGAGTGTGTCCACCCCAAATTTGCAGCATAAATCAATGAGGTGTCTTTACCACATTGACCATGCTGCAATTTTGGGAACTGCTCCCTCTAGCGACCAGCACATGGAAATGTTATAAATTAGAATCTAATTTATAATATTTCCTGACTTGTGAAAAAATTCAAACAATGTGTAATCACTTAAATAACAATTGTTTAACTAAAAAAAATGAATAAAATTTCTAGCGACACATTCCCTTTAAGTTACAACCCACTAGCAGTACTTCATAGCCTTGTCTTCGCCCACATGGAGTTTGGAGGTTTGTGTTCCTTTATAACTTCCTCAGGGTAGATTAAGAGGTTAGCTCCTCTTGTCATGTATTTTTAAACACTATTTAACATGCGACATTGAAATAGTCAAAATTTCCAATATGGACTATGGCTTACTATATGTATTTACTACTTGAGACACCATCATAAAAAGTAGATCAGCAGCTGTAGACTGCACTACATTTGATCTAGTATATTTTCCCTTGTACTCAATGCCACTACATACAAGGGAACAAAATTACTTTGTTTAGGCGTCTGAAAAACACTCAGTCTTAAATGGTAATTTACTGGTATCTGGTGTTCAGACTGTCTAGCAAGCCCATGGATACAATAGATGAAAACGAATATGGCATAAAAGGATCACTAAAGTTTCCATCACTCTCCTGATTCCAGGATATCAGGAGATACTTTTATCAGGATATCCACCATTAAAATAATGGTGCCAACAAAATGTAAGCTAACCAGTCAGTCTAAACACAAGACTTACATTTTTAGGCCAGTTTTATAGGCAAAACACTATTGTTGAATTCTTATTACATATTGTTCAGTTTTGATGAAGGTGTCCCAAATGTGGCACCATTAGCTGACGCAGTGACCCCTTACGTAACATTTTTGCCATTATAAAAATGGTCTCCATACGGATATAAACTGAATCATCTCTCCTATACTAAAATAATAGCACTGACTTTTCTACCAAATAACTAAGGATGGTGATGATCATGACGATTGAGCTTTTCATTCTACATTATTGCCAACCCCTAATGTAAGCAATGGAACTAGAAATCCTCCAAAACATGACAACACAGTATGAACAGATCACTTTACTGCAGAATGGTTAAACTACGGAGAACATGGTTTTTATACCAAAGATTCACAGTTAAGTGACTCAGTAATGAAACAGTAACAGCAACCAGTCCTTCATGAAATCTTACAGTTTCTAAGCACAAATTATGATGACACAATTTACTTATTAAATCCCAACCCCCTAATAAATTTGAAATATTCATGACGTCAGAAGGAGTGGCATCAAACCAAACCTTAGGCAGCAGAGATGTCCTTGAGAACCAAACACAGATCAGTGACTTAAAAGTAGTCTGTCAGGAGATTTTACGCTACCAAATGTCTGACACTGCTAGGTAGCTTTCGGGTAAGGTTTAGGAACATACCATTGTTGAAGAGGTTACTGCTTGCATCAGGGTAAAAAATAGGTTTTATTCTGCCAGAATTAGGAAGTGTCCAGCATCTAGCGCTCTAACCCCTACCCAGTTGATTGACAACACTGCATGTATGACGAAGACGAGCAGAGCCATCAACTGCAGAGGCCTTCGATGCTAGACACTTGCTGGCTCTGCGAACAAGCCACGCAGCAGAATAAAACATTTTCTACACGGACACAAACAGTAACAGCTTCAACCATGGTATGTTCCTAATCCTTACCTGATAGCTACCTGGTGGTGTCAGCCATTTAGTAGAGTAACATCTCCTGACAGACTCCCTTTAAGAGAAAACTACAATAAGAAGTCACTGAATGAAAGAAAAAAAAAAAAAGCAAGCATCCCTCTTCTCTTCATTATAAGACATCCCTGATTTCTCTTTATAATTGAACACCCCCCCCCCCCCCCCCAACACACACAAAATCAGCAATTCACCAAGGACATTGACTGCTACCCAAGACTTGGCTTAGTCTTAAGGTAAAATAAAACTACAACTACACACTTTTTTGCCCATGATGTCGTGAAAATGCATGTTGACAGCCTGGTCCACTGATTGTTCGTCCTCGAAAGTTATAAATCCAAAACCTAGCCAACGACGAAGAGTGAATCAAGGTAGCAGGGTGTTGTGACACAAAACAGGATGATGAACAGTATTAGGAGCAAAACCAAGACCTCAGCAGCAGGATCAGGCTATAGCAACTGCAGCAGTTCCAGGCAAAGCCACCCGGCATGCAGACAAGTGGGGGAATTGGAAAGGTGCAAAGAATTATTGTAGCCACAGGAAGAAATTTATTTGGTTCTTGGTTCCAAAGCATCATTAATAGCATCTTCTAAGTCAGCACTGGATAAATGCCAGGGGCCCAGTAGCCAAAACAAAAGATTTTTGATCGCACCCAATTCTTTTTTTTGAAGAAATACCAATGTACACACATCTTTTGTTGTGACCAACGGTCTACTGAATTCTACATATTAATGGCATCCGACCATTTCGAGAAAGGAACATGTGCTGTGAAGTTGCTTGCAGTCCTGCTGCTTCCTTCTTGGTGGCATCTTGCTTTGCAGCTAGTGCTGACAGCAGCCATAAACTTTTCTAAAGCGTTAAACGGAAATACAATATCTATAACAGCTAAGGACTACCGAAGCTTTTCCAACACGGTTGGAAAAGCCCAGAGCCTAAATAAATTGGAAAGAAAGCTATATGAATACACAAAGATACAGGCCAAGCTGAGATCCAGCAGAACAATTCCTGCGGTCAGCAGCAAGAGCAAAGGACATGGTAAAAAATATTAATGAAAAGTTTGCTTTCCCACACTACCTGGAGTAAAGTGTAAATGAAGCATCAGTAAATAACTACCATCAATTGGTCCATTCAGTAGCACTTGCCTTCACACTTGAATGGAAGTTGAGAAATTAAGCTCAAACTAAGGCTCCTATTACACGGCCCGACATTGGCCATGTAAACAAGCGCTTTCACAAGGAGCAAAGATTGGTTAGGTATGGGGAGAAGTGTTACTACCATCGCTCGGCCCCATACATTTCTATCATGTCGGCAGCACATCACCCTGTTTACACAGGGAGGGAGATGTGCTGTAGACAACGATAATATCAATTGCTGCATAAACTATACAATCAGCTCGATCATTGGCTGACCATTGTCCTGTTTACACAGGGCGACGATCGGGAACAAATGTTCAGGGCCTTAAAACTGCCAATAAGATTTCTAAAGGCTTGTTCACATCAGTATTCGCTTTCCGGAGGTCAAATGGAAAGTCAAACTGAAACCACTGCTTCCGTTTCAGTCACCATTGATATCAATGGTGACAAACATTGCTAATGGTTTCCATTCGTCACCATTCCGGCAGGTTTCCGTTTTTCTGACGGAATAGCGCAGTCGATTCAGCTATGGATTCCGTCGGAAAAACGGAAATCTGCCGGAATGGTGACGAACGGAAGCTGTGGTTTCAGTTTGACTTTCCGTTGCGGGGTTCACCTGGAAAGCCAACGCTGATGTGAACAGGCCCTAACATGTTTAAGGACATTCAACCTTCTTCAAATAAAAAACAAGGCATCTGGGGGCAATCCTGCTTGTGAGTGACAATAGTTTTCCAAGGTTACAAACCAAAATATAGACACTCTTGCAAAAGGGTTTGAGATAGATTTAGTGGTGTTAGCGCCATATCATCTTACACTTATTAACTCAAGGGACTGCAAATAGGGTTTAAACTCATTCAATCTTAGAAGAATTCACATGCGCGTGCGTGCGTCTAAGTCACAGAATCAAATCACTAAAGCCTATTTAACAGCGCATAAATGATTAACCCCAAAAAAAGAAATAAAAAAAAAAAAGTACTGATGCTTCGTTTACACTTCAAACATAGTGCCCATAGCTTATCTAACTAAACTGGCCTGTACCTGAGTGAGAGCTTAAACACCTAGAGAAAAGAAAGCTAGAGAGATAACATTAATCACAGTCAAACAACAAAACAAAACTTAACAATACTTTAACTTAAAATTGATAGGAATGGAGAAACAAAATATATCTTAGCTTAAAATGAAAAGTAACGCTAATATATATATATATATGTATATATGTCCTAATGGTAAGATGAATAGAAGGACATTCAGATGGCAAACAATTTTTACAGTATGTATGAAGCAGGCAATGGATGTTCTGTGGCCAGCACCAGCACGTGACCTGGGCTCTGGAGAGGAACACTGAATTGGAAAACAGGACACAATGCATCTGGCACACAATACAGAACACCCAGGATTCTGATCGGTGCACTGGCATTATTTCAGAAGGACTAAACATGTGTAAAAGGAAAAGAAAAGGATGGCAGTTTGAAAAATAAAAAAATGCAGTTCATGTAAAATGAAACATGTCAGATGTCTGAGACACAAACGTCACAGCTTGCAAATGACCCAACACGCAGCACAATAAAGTGGGCTGCTTAAGAGTTTTTGGGATTTTTTTTTGTTAAGGGGGAGGGGGTAATAATTTCAAGATATTTAAGCTCAATTTACAAAGGCTGTCAGTTTGCACAAATACTAAAACATTTTCAATGCAATGTGGAGCGAGCCTTAAACCCCGGAGAATGTGAAGACAGGTAATGTGTGAAGCTCGGTCACTTGGAAAACTGTTTGCCATCCAAATGAGAAGTAGGAAAGAGCTCGGAAAATAAGATGGATAAGCTTTTATTTACCTCTCGGCCTCTGCTTCTCTGCATCATAAATCATCACAACTTCAGTCACCTATATAAAACAGACAACCCTTTAGTATATTATTCAGCTCATTTATGAAAACAGTGCAAAGTGAAGGTACAAACAGCAGCTCAGCTCATATTAATCCCCTAGTGACCAGCCTATTTTAGGCCTTAAAGGGGTTTTCCAGGTTCTGACAACTGATGACCTATCCACCGGATAGGCCATCAGTACATGATCTGTGGGGGTCCAACACCCGGGCCCCCCACACATCAGCTGCTCCGGTGCCTTTGTGCACCGGATGTACAAGCCGGAAGCAGTTAGCTCCGGCCACGGAACAGTGGCCGACCTGCAGTACTGCAGCTCTGCTCCTAGTCAAGTGGATAGGAGCAGACCTGCAGCATGGCCGCATTGCTATGTAAGGTGCCAACTGCTTCCGGGCTCCGTCCATAGCATTATGCACCACAACATCCGGTGTCCGCAGGCCGCCGTAGTGGCTTATTGGTGCGAGGTCCGGGTGTTGGACCCGCACCGATGACCTATCCGGTGGATAGGTCATCAGTTGTCAGAAGCTGGACAAACCCTTTAGTGACCAAGCTATTTTTTACGTTTTTCCATCGTCTCATACAAAGAGCTATAACTTTTTTATTTTTGCGTCTACATAGCTGTATAAGGTCTTGTTTTTTGCGGGACAAGTTGTATTTTTTAATAGCACCATTTTGGGGTACATATAATTTATTGATTAACTTTTATTAACTTTTTTGGGGGCGGATAGAAAAAAAAAAAAAAACAAGCAATAGTACCACACTTTTATGCGTCCTAAATTTACATACAAGTTTCCCATGTGGTAAAAATAATTTTCTTCAGTGGATCGTTACAATTGCGACAATACCAAATGGATATATTTTTTTATGTCTTACTACTTTTACACAGTAAAAACACTTTTTTTCAAAATTATTTGTTATTGTGTCTCCATATTTGAAGAGCCGTAACGTTTTTATTTTTCCGCTGATTCTTTTGCAGGACGACTTGTAGTTTTTATTGGTACCATTTTGGAGTACATCCGACTTTTTGATCACTTTTTATCACATTTTCTGTAGGGCAGGATGAACAGAAAATAGCAATTCTGGCATGATTTTTTTTTTTTACGGTGTTGACCGTGGGGGTTAAATAACGAAATATCTTTACAGTTGGGGTCGTTACGGACGCGCGATACCAAACGTGTAACTTTACTTTTTTGTTTTCATAATAAAGCATTTTGTAAGGCAAAAAAGTTGGTTTATTTGGGATTTTTATTTATGTATTATAAACTTTATTAAACTTCTTTTAACTTTTTTTTTTTAGTCCTACTAGGGGACTTTACTGTGCGATTATGTGATCACTTTTATAATACACTGCAATACTTCTGTATTGCAGTGTATTACTGCCCGTCAGTGTAAGACTGGCTCTGGTATAGCCTAGCAGACATCCACTACTAGCAGACCTAGGGGCCTTTGTTAGTCTCCGACCTAGGGGCCTTTGTTAGTCTCCCGACTTCCATTGCAGGTTGACAGTGGGGTGAGAGAGGGAGCCCCTCCCACCAAAACCACTTACATGCAGCGCTCGCTACTGAGCCGCATCTAAGGGGTTAAACAAGCGTATTTCAAACCGTCCGCTCGAGCAGGGCTGCCCCAAGTTCAGAGGTAGCTGAGAGCAGGGAGTTTTAACTGCTCCCGGCGGTGCAGATTTATTCTGATTCAGCGCCGTCAAAAGGCGTATGCCTCAGAATGAAGCCCGTTAGAGGCCACCATGAAAAGGCGTATTGGCGATCACTAACGGATTAAGCCTTACTCACACGTGTGTCTAAATTGTGTCTGCTAAAAGCAGACTGCTTTTTATCAATATGAATGTGTGTCGCTTCCATTTTTCTTCCCTGCAATAACTTACTTGTTCCTCAAATTTTTTTTTCCTGCATTTCTTTAGCAACCGATCCCTGAAAAACGGACAGCACAAGGATGTAGTCTGTGTACTGTACGTTTTTTTATTCACGCACCAAAACATTTCAATGGGAAAGTCTGGTGCGCAAATGCGGACCAGAATAGGGCATGCTTTGATATTCGCACAATAGATACTGTTGAAAAAAACGGATGTGTGAATAGCCCCTATGACTAAAACGGACAGCACACAGACGAGAAATACATTTCTGTGAAAAAGGCCTAAAGAGAAGTCTGTGTATAACATATGATCTATCAAGGTAGACAAAGACACACTGGAATGCTAGACTTACCACTCCAAAGCGCTTGAAGTAATCTCTCAGTTCAGCTTCCCCACAGTTATGTGGAATTCCACCCACAAATATCTTGCTAGATTTATTGCTGTCACTTCTAGGGCTCTTCTGTTGCTGTACAAACAAATAATACATGTTCTGTGTCTACACCATATCTAGCTCCAGTTTAATGCATACTGCTCCCCTCAAAAATATACTGTATTTCATCTTCATGACGATTTAATTTCTAAATTATTTCCCTGTATTATTCCCCCAATAAATAGTTCGTATCACACTCCCTTACCCATCCATCTCTTGGCCTGGTCCTTTCAGGTTGCATTCCCCGAGGAGTGCAGGGCTTTGGATCAATCTAAAAAAATAAAAAGCATACAAAACACCTTCTAAACTGGAGGCACCAACAAGATCAGGAACAACAAGATACAAAATTTATGTATTTTTAGCTTTAGATATCGGCTAGATAAGTTGAAGATGCACAAAAAAAACAAAATGCTAACATAGCAAAATGCTTTTTACTATGGAGGAATAAAAATGACTTATTTTTATCCAACCAGTGTTGCAGAATTACAAAAAAAAACTAAAATTGTCGTGGCTCCCACAGCAAAAATAAACCCCACATATTAAGCCTGGTCTTACCAATTATTTTTTTTGCAGTGCACAAGTGAACCAGTTAAGCTAGCTGTCCAAATTACAATATTTCGTTGGATCATTCTAGGAAAGATTTTTTTTAATGTTTGTGAAGAACGTAATGAAGATTCCCATGATAAAAATAAATAAAATAATAAATTAATAAAATATATATATATATATATATATATATATATATATATATATATATATATATATATATATATATATATATATATATATATATAACACCTGCACTTGCTTGCATTGAATTAGTCCTTTAGTAGAGTTTCCAACCCGCTCTCACTCTTCAGCTTTGAAGAGCAGTCTTTCCACCCGAACTGGCAAGGGGGCGTTTCTCTGCTGCTACGGACAGTGCAAGAGCTGTGGAGAGGAGAGCACGCATGCCCTCTCATCTCTTGCGAGAGATCAGTGTTGTACTTTGTCTGCCGAACTGGCAAGAGGGCGTCACTGCTACGGACAGTGTAAGCGCTCCCCAGCTCATACACTGTCCGTAGAAGTGACACGACCCCTTGCCAGTTCGGCAGACAATACAAGACTGATCTCTCGCAAGAGCTGAAGAGATGAGAGCGCGCTCTCCTCTCCACAGCTCTTACACTGTCCGTAGCAGTGACACGCACCCTTGCCAGTTCGGCAGAAAACGAATCTTGAAAGCTGAAGAGTGCGAGCGTGTGCGCGCACACTCACTAATCTCGCTCTTGCTGTAACACGGTCTGTATCTGATTGGACAGTGTCACAGCCATAGTAACACGCCCCCTTGCCAGTACACGCCCCGCTGACAGTTCAGGGGGTTATTTAAATATCGGATGCCAAATATAACGGCACCGATATCTAAATAACGAAGGGAGGTATAAAAAAAATGTAAAGTGCCCCGGGGTTTGTTCAGCCCTCCCCATTACATGCTGCACATTTATGGGGAGGTGAAAGGTTCTCTTTAAAAAAAAGTAAAAGATTATCGTTGTCGGCAGCACATCTCTGGCGACAAGATAATGTACGGGAACGAGCGATCGGAGTAACGAGCGGCCGTCTCCATCCATAGCTCCGTGTGACAGGAGCGATGCCTCGTTTATCGGCGTGCGCTGCACTGGCCGTGTGTCGGCCGGTGTAAAACTGCTTTAAGTCTGTGACAGTCTTTATAAGAGATTACGGTTACACTTTTCTTATCAGTTACAATGGCGCGTCATTAGGAACACCCCTATTGCTAACCTATTTTAAAAAGTTGCAAAACGCCAATTTTTATGTGCAGTCAGCATTGGTGGGGATGTAATGGATTCAGTTCAATATGGTACTTCCCCGTTAAGAGAAATACTCATAGCACAAGATACACACTTACCACAGGAAACAAAAAGGTATACTTACATTTCTGCCATCCAGCGTGTGAGGTCTGCTGGCCAGGACTGTGCCAACACAGTTGGGATCTTTAAATTTTACGAACCCAAATCCTCTTGACTGATTTGTTGTTTTGTCTTTCATTATCACACAGTCAACGACTTCTCCATACTGGGAGAAGTAACTGCGCAGGGTTTCTGTATAAATACAAGTATGTATGTAGATTAGGTGTTATAGCAAGTCTTAGCATAGTATTTATACAGTTACAGTCTGTTACAAATGTCCTTAAAAGTGAATATTGTTTTTTTAAGGTTCTACATTCTGTACCGATTCGTTGCATAATATATCTTTACAATGATCAAAAACGTGTTTTTCTAAAACAGAGCTCTAAATCCCCTGCAAAAACAGAATTCATAATGTTTTATTATGGAGTTAAATGTATAAATAGTACACATCAAGCTTCTTCTAGTGCAGCCAATCGGGGTTCCGTAAGTTTACGGAGCAGAAATAGTTACCCTACACCTAGGCACATCATACAACATCTGACTTGGTGTCTGATGGTGAAACAGGTACTTTACGAACAGAAGGGACCCTGGAGTCCAGGGCCCTGCAGACTTAGGCCGTATTTTACGTCTGTGTGCTGCCCGTTGAAATAGCCGACAGCACACTGACCCAAGCAAATCAATGGGGCTATGCAGACATGCGTGTTTTTTCATGCAGCGCGTGTCCGTTGCGAGAAACTCACTGAATGTCGTAGTATGGGTGTGTGAAAAACACAGATAGCACATGGACGACATCCGTGTGCCGCCTGTTTTTCACGCATTTGCTAAGGAAATGGTGAGAAAAAAAAAAAACAGACCTGCAGAAACACGGATATGAAAAACTGATGCCACACGGAACTGAAATGCATGAAATAGTTGTTTTTTTTTCGCGGAAGCAAAATGTACACGCTCGTCTGAAAAAGGCCTTGAACTTATAGATGTGATCGATAACAGCTGGATCCCGCTGTCACCGAAGCAGTCAGTCCCACAGACTTGACTGATTCGGGTGCAAGATACAGCTTCTATGTATCCAGAAAACACAGAAGCTGTATCTCAAAAAGTCAAACCATATTTTTTTTTAAATAAAAAGCAATTAAAAAGTATGTGTGTGTTTATTTTTGTACTGTATAATTTTGAAAAATCAATAAAACAAGGTATGATAAAAAAATAAAAAAAAGTGGTCTAAAATACAAAACAAAAAAACAACAACCTTGCTTAACTCCTTAACGCCGAAGGACTGATATATCCGTCCTCAGCAGCTGCTAGTTCGCGCAGGACGACGGATATATCCGTCCTGTGATGGCGCGGGTACTGACAGCGTACCCATGCGATCAGCGGCAGGAGCACGGCTGTTATACACAGCCTGGCTCCTGCTGCAACTGCCGGAATCGAAGCGCGCTCCGATTCCGGCAGTTTAACCCATTAAATGTCGCTGTCAATAGTGACAGCGGCATCTAATGTGTTTGACAGAGGGAGGGAGCTCCCTCGGTCACCCGATCGGCGCCCCCGCAAACAAATCGCGGGTCGCCGTCGGGTTTCCATGACAGCCGGGGGTCTAACAAAGACCCCCAGGTCTGTCTTCCGCAACTGCCTGTTAGGCGATGCCGGAGGCATGACCTAACAGGTTGCCTGTCAGTTTTACACTGACAGTATACCCAAGCATTATTGCCTAAGTATACCAAAAGCATTATATATGCGATCGGCAGATCGCATAGTGAAGTCCCTTGGTGGGACTAAAAAAAAAAAAAAATGTCAATCAGTTAAATAAAGTTTGTTGAAAAAAAAAATAATAATTACAGTCGAAATCAAATAAAACTACTTTTTTTGCCCAAAAAGTGGTTTTATTCAGTAAAAGTGTCAAAACAAAATCACACATACACATATATGGTATCCCCGCGATTGTAACAACTTGACCAATAAAATTAACACATTAATTAAACCGCCGGATGAACGGCGTCCAAAAAAAACGCAAAAAACGGCAAAATTCTCTCTTTTCTCCCATTCCCCCCATAAAAAATTAAATAAAAGTTAATCTATAAGTCCTATGTACCCCAAAATAGTACTAATGAAAACTACACATTGGCCCGCAAAAATAAAGCCCCCATACGACCACATCGACGGAAAAATAAAAAAAATTATGTCTCTTGGAATGCGGCGATGCAAAAACAAGTAATTTTTTTCTAAAAGGCTTTTTATTGTGCAAACGTAGGAAAAACATATAAAACCTTTACATATTTGGTATCCCTGTAATCGTGCCGACCCACAGAATAAAGTTAACATGTTATTTACGCTGCATAGTAAACGGCGTAAATTTATAACGTGAAAATTAATGCTGGAATAGCTGCTTATTTTCAATTCTCTCCTAAAATAAAGTTAATAAAAGTTAATCAATATGTTATAAGCATCTAAAAATGGTACAATTACAAAAGACAACTCGTCCCGCAAAAAACAAGCACTTATACGGCTATGTCGACGGAATAAAAAAAAAAGTTACGACTCTTGGAATGCGACCGTGATAAAACAAAAAATAATCCTTGGTCATTAACGTGCAAAATGGCCCGGTCATTAAGGGGTTAAAGAGGCTCTGTCACCAGATTATAAGTGCCCTATCTCCTACATAGTCTGATGGGCGCTGTAATGTACATAACAGCAGTGGTTTTTATTTTGAAAAACGATCATTTTTGAGGAAGTTATGAGCTATTTTAGATTTATGCTAATTTGTTTCTTAACCCCTTAGTGACCAGCCCATTTTAGGCCCTAATGACCAAGATATTTTATCCGTTTTTCTATAGTCGAATTCAAAGAGCTATAACTTCTTTATTTTTTCGTCGATATAGCTGTATGAGGACTTGTTTTTTGCGAGATTAGTTGTACTTTTTAATAGCATCATTTTAGGGTACATAGAATTTTTTATTAACTTTTTTTGAGGGGGGATTATTAAAAAAACCCTGAAATTCCACCACTGTTCTATGCGTTTTAAATTGACGCCGTTCACTGTGCGGTGTAAATAACATGTTACCTTTATTCTATGGGTCGGTACGATTACGGCGATACCACATATGTAGAGGGTTTTTATGTTTTACGACTTTTGCACAATAAACACACTTTTGAACTAAAATTATTTGTTTTTGCATCGTCGCTTTCCAAGAGGCGTAATTTTTTTATTTTTCCATCAATGTAGTTATTTTTTGAGCTTGTTTTTTGCGGGACGAGATGTAGTTTTGGTTGGTACTGTTTTGGGGTGCATGGGACTTATTGATTCATTTTTATTATGACTTTTGGGGGGCAATGGGAAAAAATGCAATTTCGCCATTGTTTTTTGCGGTTTGTTTTTACGGTGTTCACCTTGCGGTTTAAATTACATATTAACTCTATTAATGGAGTCATTATGGTCACGGCGATACCACATATGTGTACTTTGATTTTTTACACTTTTACTAAATAAAACCACTTTTTATGGAAAAACATTTATTTTTTTACTGTCATTTTTATTATTAATCTTTATTTCACATTCATTACTTATTTTATTAGTCCCACTAGGGGACTTTACTGTGCGATCTTTAGATCGCTGCTATAATGCTTTTGATATACTTCATTTTACACTGACAGGCAATAATGCTTTGGTATACTGACAGGCAATCTATTAGGACGTGCCTCTGGAGCGTCCTAATAGGCATATGTCCAGGGCAGACCTGGGGGCTTTTATCAAGCCCCCGGCTGCCATGACACCCCATCGGAGACCCGTGATTGCATTTGCGGGCTGCCGATGGGTGACAGGGGGAGCTCACGCCCTCTGTAAACACATTAAATGCCGCGGTCACTATTGACAGCGGCATTTAAGAGGTTAAACGGCCGCAATCGAAGTAAACCCGTGCAGGACTTAGACTGGGCCAACGTTAAAAGCTTAAGGCCCCTTAGTGACCAACGTGAAACGGCGTATTGGTGGTCAATAAGGGGTTAACCCCTTAATGACCAGCCTATTTTAGACAATGACCAAGCCATTTTTTACTGTTTTCCATCGTCGCATTCCAAGAGCTATAACCTTTTTATTTTTGCGTCGACATAGCTGTATAAGGTCTTGTTTTTTGCGGGACAAGTTGTAATTTTTAATAGCACCATTTTGGGGTACATAGAATTTGATGATTAACTTTTATTAACTTTTTTTTGGGGGAGGGGGGGGGGGGGAATAGAAAAAAAACCAGCAATTTCGCCATACTTTTTTGCGTCCTAAATTTACGCCGTTTACCGTGTTGTATAAATAACTTTATTCAGCGGGTTGTTGCGATTGCAACGATACCAAATTTGTATAGTGTTTGTATGTTTTACTACTTTTACACAGTAAAAACACTTTTTCCCCAAATTATTTGTTTTGTGTCTCCATATTTGAAGAGCCGTAAAGTTTTTATTTTTTCGCCGATGCAGTTGTATGAGGGCTTTTTATTGCGGGACGACTTGTAGTTTTTATTGGTACCATTTTGGAGTAGGCGCGACTTTTTGATCACTTTCTATCACATTTTTTTTTAAGGCTGGATTCAAAGAAAACAGCAATTTACGGTTCCGTATTGCTTTATAGTCATCAGCAACGTACCCATTTCTGCTGAATGGTATCCGCAAATACGGTCCGTAGTGCATCCGTATATACGGATCTGCCCAAAAAAAAAAAAAGAAGAGGCTTGGTTGATGGGAAATCCCCTTTGTGTTGCTTAGCAACACTTCTATTTGTGCTGATGGCTATCCGTATTTGCGGACGCACCTCCGTAGCCATCCGCAATTTTGGCTTCCCCCATAGACTTCTATGGAGTCCGTGCCGCAATTGCGGACCAAGAACGGACATGCTCCATAATTCCCGGCACAGTTCTGCAGAACGGACACTTATCCGTAGCGATACGGAAAGGTGTCCGCGTTCAACTAAAGTGAATGGGTCCGTTTATTACGGTCGTATGCATGGGGCCTTACTGAGAAGCAAATGCAAAGGTGAAAAACCAACATGGCTGCAATTCCTGTTGTCACTTTTGCAAAAATGGCCGCCACAAGAAAACATTACATCTGAAACGAATTAGGCCTCATGCACACTCCTATCACCGTTTTCACAGTCGTTTTTCACGGATCCGTGTGTCCGTGATTGGAACAGTGTTTCCCGTGTACACTTCCGTGTTTCAGTTCACACTATGTACACGATATTGTGAGTGCCGCACATGCTATTCCCTGTCCAGCGGTACTCACTGTCCAGGTTGCTGAAAGTTACTGATGATCAGTGCAGCCCTTTAACTCTTTCAGCACCCTGGACAGAGACTACCGCTAGACAGGAAATACCATGCGCGGATCTCACAATATAGATTAATGGTTCATTAAAGAGGCTCTGTCAAGAGATTTTGCAACCCCTATCTGCTATTGCAGCAGATAGGCGCTGCAATGTAGATTACAGTAACGTTTTTATTTTTAAAAAACGAGCATTTTTGGCCAAGTTATGACCATTTTTGTATTTATGCAAATGAGGCTTGCAAAAGTCCAACTGGGCGTGTTTACAGTAAAAGTACAACTGGGCGTGTATTGTGTGTGTACATCGGGGCGTTTTTACTTCTTTTACTAGCTGGGCGTTGGGAATGGGAGTGTATGATGCTGACGAATCAGCATCATCCACTTCTGTTCGTTACCACCCAGCTTCTGGAAGTGCACAGACACACAGCGTGTTCTCGAGAGATCACGCTGTGACGTCACTCACTTCCTGTCCCAGGTCCTGCATCGTGTCGGACGAGCGAGGACACATCGGCACCAGAGTCTACAGTTGACTCTGCAGCAGCATCAGTGTTTGCAGGTAAGTAGCTACATCGACTTACCTGCAAACGCCGATGCTGCTGCAGAATCAACTGTAGCCTCTGGTGCCGATGTGTCCTCGCTCGTCCGACACGATGCAGGACCTGGGGCAGGAAGTGAGTGACGTCACAGTGTGCTCTCTCGAGAACACGGCTGTGTCTGTGCACTGCCAGAAGCTGGGCGTTCTGAAGAGAAGTGGATGATACTTCTCGTCAGAACGCCCAGCTAGTAAAAGTAGTAAACATGCCCCGATGTACGCACATAATACACGCCCAGTTGGACTTTTACTTTAAACACGCCCAGTTGGACTTTAGCAAGCCTCATTTGCATAAATACAAAAATGGTCATAACTTGGCCAAAAATGCTCGTTTTTTAAAAATAAAAACGTTACTCTTATCTACATTGCAGCGCCGATCTGCTGCAATAGCAGACAGGGGTTGCAAAATCTGGTGACAGAGCCTCTTTAAAGAAAAAAAAAAAACAAGAAAAAAAATAAAGTTACTACTTACCCAGAACTCCCTGCTTCTTCCACAAGTCCGGCCTCCTGAGATGACGTTATAGACCATGTGACCGCTGCAGCCAATCACAGGCTGCAGCGGTCACATGGACTGACGCGTCATCCAGAGGGATCGGACTGGATGTCAGAAGAGGGACGCGTCACCAAGACAACGGCCGTGGGACGTATGAACTTATCTTTCTGAATATCGCTGCGTTCCAGCACTGATCAGCAGCCTCTTCTCTCTATTAGTGCTGACAGAGAGAAGTGGCTGCCGATTAGTGCAGTATGTATGTATGTATGTATGTATGTATGTATGTATGTATGTATGTATGTATGTGTGTACCTCTGCCCGCCCGCCGCTAGGCAACGGCTCCGTCACACACGGACGGCACACGGACGCCTTCCGTGTGGCTTCAGTTTTTTTGATGGCCCCATTGACTTGCATGGGCCTTACGGTCACGGAATCTCGGACCAAAGTAGGACATGCTCTAGTTTTGTCAGAACGGAACGGTCAAAAAAACTGAAGTGTGCATGGCCCCATTGAAATTAATGGGTCAGGGTGCTGTCTGAAAAACAGCTAGCACCCTGAAGGAAAAAAGACTGAAGCATGAAGCCTTACAATGTAACAACTTTGGTTGCTGCTCTGACTCCTGATTTACTAATATAATAATAATTCTACATCTTTGATAAAATGATCCTTCATACTGATTAAATGGAAGTCTAAATCTATGCTGGTACAATATTGGCAGTGCACTCAGACTGTAAATCAATGGAGGAAAAATTACAAAGGATCATGTTATGGTGACACATGGTGTATTATTGTGGTATGGCAGTATTTTATACGTTAGGCACTGTTCACATCACGGTTTTTTTGGCCTATGTTTGATGCATTCATCTGGAATAGCTCCCGTTAAACAAATTTTGGCTGATGCCCAACAGTGGGATCCACCACCCAAAGGCTGTAGTGTCCCTGTATCAAATGCCGACAGGTAACGGATACCAGTTAGGCATTCATTTAAAGCATCTGCCACCCATCGGCTAGAATTGCATTAATTTAACTGATCGGTCATGAAGTTATTGAAAAGCTGATGATGTAGGTGTTTAACAGATGCCATACAGTACAATCCATTTCCTACAGGCTACCATGTTAAAGAAAAAAAAAGTATACGTTTGTTTCACTGGATTCCGCTGGATAGAATAGCGTGGTCTACTACACTATCCCTTACGCTTTTTTTTCTGGTTTACTGATGTTTATAGCCAGACGGAGGCCAAAAGGACACTATTGGGCTACGTCTCACAATGAGGACATGTCAGAAGTTTTGATCGGTCGTGGTCCAGGTACTAAAACCTGCATCGATTGCAAAAATAAAAGGGCAGAAGCGCTCCGCCGAGAACGGGGCCCTTAAACACTGTTCTGTGTGTGTTCCGGCTGATTTCCGACCATGAAGGAGAAAACCGTGTAGCTTGCGGATCTACGCGGTTTCCGTAAACCCCATAGAATTGAATGGTAGTTACAGAAACTGCGTAGCTCGCATGCTACGCTGCTTCCATAACTGCTATTCAGTACTATGGGAGTTATGGAAACAGCGTAGCTCAGCGAGCTACGCTGTTTTCGTAACTCCCGACCATATGGTCAGGAAGTGGCCGGGGAGGCAGAGGGAGCAGAAAAAGTTAGAACGGGGTTTAGGGGGCCCCGTTCTAGAGATAGTTGCGGGTCACAGAGGTGGGTCCCACATCCATCTGCCATATCCAGTGGATATTTCATAAATGGCCCTCGTGGGAAAACCCCTTTAAGTTGGCCATACAAATTAAATTTGTCGGCCAAACCCGCTGAGTTTGACTAAACCAGCCGCCCATCTAATGTGCAAAGTGGCGTCCCGACTCTCCCCCGACAGATGTCGGGAGAGAGAAGGGTCTGGCATGTTAAATTTAAACATGCACGATCCTTTTGTTTGCTTGGATATAAGCCGCTGCCAGTAGTCTAGCAGCGGCTTTCTCCCTATTGAAGAACACACGCACACTTGGCGGAGTAGTCCGGAATAGTTGTCCACCAAACAGTATTTGTCAATATTTTGCTTCAGTATGTGTAAGCCAAAACCAATAGTGGGTGCAAAAGACGGAAGAGGCACAAATCTTTGTTTTACATTCCACTTCTGGTTTTAGCTTACAATACTGAAGTAAAATACTGCCATATGAAAGAGGCCTAAAATTGGTTTGCAGATTTGACATCCACTTTTCTGCTCTCTGTAGTAGGTATAGGGGTGCCTCCAGAAACTACTTCCTTGCTTCTTCTCTAAAAAATTATGATGTCATCAGTAACACATAGCAAAAAGATACAGCACTCAACATCTGAGTTGGAGTCCAGAAGTCACAAGATTAGTGCTGCAAGCAAGCCTATATACTCTCCTTAGCACAGGGTGTAAAAATATAAATAGAATAATATTTAGGTAAAGAAAAATTAAGGTCTGGCAAACAGATTTTTAGTGTGCATATTGTGCTCTCATGTCCTCCTTTTGACATGACTCGCAGATGGCCCCACCGATCACTAGAATGGCTGTTTTAGGTGAGTCCCAGAGACAATGAATGGAGCTGCAGGATGCATACGTGACCACCTATACAAACTCTCCATCACTGTAGTTGCAGTGGGGAGAAATGGGGGCTTCCGTTCTAGTGATTGGTGGGGCCCCCTCAGACATTTCCGGATAATCTGTTCAACAATATGGGTTTAAATTGTAAGCACCTTCGAAAAGCATTTTTTTTCTGCAGCTTTATGTACCTGACAAGGCCAAGAGCTTTCATAGAGGAGTGAAGGCCTAGACATTACACAGTAGACTTTAGAAGTCGGTCGACTTTAAAGGACAACTTGTACCCCCCCTCCCCCATTTCAGTCATTAAGCAAAAATGCCCCTGTAAGGCGTAAACAAGGCAATAAAGCATATGATAGTATTTTATATACTTCGGTCATTTGTCAAACTTACCCTGCGTTGTACTCCAATCAAGACCACCAACAAAAAGCTTCCTGTAAAAGAACACATACATTAGTCATATTAAAGAATAAACACTAAAATATACCATCAAAATGGAGTGGTATATTTACAGATGCATACCACACTGAAGCCAGCCAATATTTGTGCTTTTTCTCCCAACTAAAAAAAAACTAGAAGCATACACGCTAGTCCCAGTGTACATGCTTATTTCAATGAGGAGGGGGAAATAACCCACTGCCAGACACCACTAGCAGCAGCTTATGTATGGTGGCAATAAAGGGTTGGGGACTTTGAAGTCTAACATGCCTTATCCCTTTTCACCCTGACATCTGCCATTTGGGCACATTCAGTAGGCCCCATACATGAGATCTTTGGGCCAATTCTGCTGAAATCAGTGGGTTCGGGCTACTGTTATCTACTTTAGGGTTTTGTTTTCCCACAGATATGCAAGATATTCCTTTGCTGCATTTTTTACTTCTATCAATGTGGACAATACAGATTATTTTATGTAGATCTCAATCAATGCTTTAGGGGTTGTTCACACTGAGTTTTTTGACGCGTATGAAAATTTATTTCAATGGAAAGCCGTTTTTTAAAAAGAAGGAACATGCCTTATCTTCAAGAGTTTACGCCTCTGACCTCCCATTGACATCAATGGGAGGCAAAGAAAACATATTTCACTGCGTTTTTTGCCCGTGCAAAATACGGCGCGTAAAAAAAAGACGCCCGCGTCAAAGAAGTGCCTGTCACTTCTTGGGACGTAATTGGAGCAGTTTTCCATTGACTCCATAGAAAAACAGCTCCAATTACGTCCGTAATGGACGCTACGAAAAACGCCTGCACTTGCCATTACGTCTGAAATTCCAGAGCGGTTTTCTCCTGAAAACAGCGCCGTAATTTCAGGCGTATCGGACGTGCACGTGTGAACAGACCCTCAGGGGCTCCGTCTACAAAGGGATTACGCTCCTAAAGAGAGCTACAGTGGCGCTATCTGCAGGGGAGTGGGTTGGCACCATGTACACTGTGGTGCTTTCTATGTGGGCACTGTCATTTTCTATGTGAGCACTGTGGCACTATGTGGGCATTATCTACAGTGGGCACTATGGCAGTATCTGCGGGGACATTGCACCACTATCTACATGGGCACTGTGTGGTTTCCAGGGCGTTGGGACAAAAAAAAAACCCTGACTAATAAAATCCATCCTTTTTTTTAATGGCCATGAAAAACGGATGGCAAACAGATGACAAACGTTCATTAAGGCCCATGCACACGACCGTGCACGTAATTACTGGTCGTGTTCCCATTATAAAGTACGTCCTATTTTTTCGGATAGTTTTTACGGCACGGACAACTTCTCATAAATATACGTCAGCCATAGAAATGAATGGTTCCGTAATTACGGTCGTGTACGTGGGGCAATAGGCCCCATGTACACAACCGTATATTTCATCTGTAATTACGGACCCATTCATGTCTATGGGATTTTGAAACACACTGATGCAAAATGTCCATGAAAAACTGACAGTTGAACAGTTTTTAATGGCTGTTTTATTTCACGGTCGTGTGAATGTAGTTAGCGCCACCCAACCCCCTGTAGACAGCGCCAGGATAGCTCCCTCGAGGAGCGTAATCCACGGCCAGAGCGTTGCCGACACTCTGGCCGGGGACTCCACTCCCAGAGGTAGCTACAATGGCGCCATCTACAAAGGGGTGATGGTGCTAAGAACAGAATCGTCAACGCTGTGGCCGGGGAATCCGCTCCAGGAGTAGCAGCTGATGTAACATTCCTTACATGGACAGTGACGTCAAGGGCTTTCCCAAGAAAGGAGTCTCCTGGCAGATATCTTGCGATGCTCTGGCTGGGGACTGCCGATCCATGAGGGAGCCCCTGAAGTCACTGTCCATATACGGACCGTAACGTCAAGGGCTTCCCTGGGCTCAGCGTAGCGCTGTATCCAGGGAGTCCTCGGATCAGTTTTTATCAGCCATCACAAGGATTGATTCCTGAAAAACAGCCATTAATAAACTGATCCACTGAGCTCTATAGGAGCCTTCAGGCGAGGAAAACGGACAAATATAGGACATGTCCTATTCTTTGATGGCCTGTTCGTTTTTAAAAATAAAAAAAATTGCCGTGTGAAAACACCCATAGAACTTTATTGCTCTGAAAACGGCCGTGACACGTCCGTTAAAAAAACGACCATCACACAGCTTTTTTTCACTGTAGTGTGAATGTAATTAAAGACCCATAAAAAAAATAAAAATCCAGGCCTAAGGGTATATTGACAAGAGGAAGATTTGTTGCAGAAATTTCTGCAAATCCTTTCCATACATCTAAACGGGGTTGTTTCTGCAGCACGTGCGTGGTTTTGCGCAATGCTCTTCAAGTTGCAGAAATTTCAGAAATCTGCAAGATAATTTCACACACAAAACAGTGTGGATTGGGCGAAAACAGTGCAGATTTTCATCTGCGGATTTCTTTTGTAGCAGAAAAACATTCATTAACGCAGGGTTCTCACGTAGCGTAAACGCTGTATTACGGAATTCTGTGAGGAAATTCCGCAGAATTTACAGTAGGAGCAAAGTGGATGAGATTTTAAAAATCTCATGCCCACACTGCGGAAAAAAAAACCAGCATAAAAATTAATAAATTGACCTGCAGTGCAGAATTTAATTCTGCAGCATGTCGATTTATGCTGCGTTTTTGTTGATTTTCTGGTGCGTTTTACACCCATTGAATTCATCCCATGTGACTGCTGCAGCCAATCACAGGCTGCAGCATCACATCGCCTGCAAGGTCATCGGAGGCCAGACTACGTACAGAGAAGACGGAGGGAGTAAGTATGAGTACTTTCTTCCGCAGCGGAATGTGCTGCGGGTTCCAGGTACTATGCGTGATTTTTAAGCAGCAAATCTGACCTGTGCGAACCCGGCCTTTTGCCTCTACGCACACGTTGCGTATCACATGCGCATTTACCGCAGGTATATTCATGTGGCAAATCCACAGCGTTATACAGTACCAGCAAAGTAAATGAGATTTCAAGAAACCTCATCTCCACGGTGCAGATTTTTTCTGCATGTAAATCGACCTGCGGTGCATATTTTCAAATCTGCAGCATGTCAATTTATCTTGCGTTTCCATTTGCGAATTGTATATGCCTAGTGCTGAGGAAAATCACAACAAAATCCGTAGAATGAAAAATCGTCGAAAAACGCATCAAAACCGCACTGAAAAATGCATGATTAGGTGCAGTTTTTACCCACAAATTTCCTGCGTATTGCTGAGGTTTTGCAGCAAAATACGCAACGCGTGCATGTAGCCTTACACGAAGATTTGTTGCAGAATTTTCTGTGACTGTCTCGTTCATCTGAATAGGGCTTGCAGAAGTCCATATACCTGCTGCAGAAACACCATTCATATGAATGGAGCCGATTTTCATTGACAAAAATTTCTGCAGCAAAACTGCTGCGTGCGAATACACCCATAAAATCCGCAATTGTGGTTTCCGCTGCGCATCCGCGGGTAATCTGCACCAAAATCTGTGACAATACACTACTTGCTGATTTTACTTCCCCATTAAAGTAATTCCCGCCATCTGTTAATTCACCCTAAGGCCGGGCTCCCATGGGTCGGATACGCTGCGTAAAACTACTCAGCATTTCCGACCATAAACCCGCGGAAAATTCCGCCAGAAAAACCACACAATTTATTGGGCGGAATCTCCGCTGCAGAAAGAAGCCTAAAGAAAAGTTTATACTTAGCCAGGACCGTAGTCATGGCGACGTGCCCTCCGTTGGCGGTGCAGTCTGGCCTCCTAGGATGACGCTGCAGCCTGTTATTGGCTGTGGCAGTCACATTGGATGAAACGTCATCCCAGGAGGCTGGACTGAAAGAACAGAAGAAAGTGTCGCTATGACTACGCCCAGGTGGTACTGCTGCTACTGTAAATGCTGCGGAATTTCTGCAGTGTCAAGTTGCAGAAATTCCGCAGTGTTTACGCTTTGTGGGAACTCAAACTTAAAGTACAGGAGACCCTAAACTTTTAGGCCCTTTTGAGACTTTTCTACGCCTGAAAACTAGCGTAGAAAAAAAAAAAGTTAATAAATTAGCCCCATTGAGTTAGCAAAGAATGCTGTGATTTCAGCTCTGAAGCCTGCAAACTTGTGAATGCAGCTCCGGATCATGATACAACATGTAACATAATTCACAAAGACACTCAACATTTCATGTCAACTAATGCAAAACTGTGAAATAGTGTTTAAAGGGGAAGAAATGCTAAAAATTTTAATTCACTGATGTGACTAAGCGCCTCACATATAAAATGCAGAACTCCTGCCGTATACCCTAACAAAATGGCTGCTCATGAATATTCATGCGGTGTTTAGCCCTCTTTTTAAAGCAGTTGATTGGTAGGTCATGTCACCTGGCATACTATTCTCAACCTGATTGGTCAGAGCCGTTGCTGAAACTCTAGCCTTCAGACTCATTGCGACACAAATCAACCCCTCAAACTCATTCACTTCATAGTGAAAGTAACTGAAAAGGACACAAATTTATATTTTTTTTTACCTAAATAACCACAAGGAAATCTATTAAACGGATACAGATTACAATCTAAAAATTGGTGATGTCTACACTTTAAGATGAATGAAAAGCTTTAAACATAATGCTTCTATATAAGGGAGTTCATAACTTTAGCAGGCTACAGATACACGTATAGTGGGATGTAGATAAAGGGAAGACAGAAAAAATAGTACAACCATATTGCACCTTCTGCCTGAAATCATTAGGGAGGCCGGTGTGATAACTGACAAATACGACTGCTGGAAATAGAGCGCACCCGTGGGATAACCCCATACCCCCCATGGGACCGCTCCAGCATCAGATGTGCGGATACTACACCTAATCCGAACAATAAACAGGTGCTGCAAATAGCAATTATTAAACAAAGGCTGAACCTGACAGACCGGTTCTCTGCCCCAAACCACAGGGCAAAGCTACTAAATGCATCATGGTTTTCAGGAGTGGATGTTAGGAGACCTGAGGCGCTCAAAGAGCTCGGGGCGCTACTGGCTGCACAGGCCAGAGACAAGAACCCTGTGTTACACATGGCCGTATGCTAGGCTCAGCCTCCATTGCGTGCCACGAGTAATGCCGGGCTCTCGAACGTGGAGACACGTGACCGCCAGTCTACTTCCCCATCACCCTTTTCTCGTCCTAACAGCAGGGACGCTGCCCGCTTTGGAATTCCCCAGTAGGCCCCACTGCACCTGAGCCCAACCTGCAGGCCGGTACCCCACACTTGCCGTGTGTTCCATTCACGCCCAGGCCTCAGAAGCACTCACACTTTTTCAGGGTCACCTCACTCCCTTCCCCCCCTCAAGATAACCCCACACAAACCGTCACCCGCTTCAGTTTCTCACCCGATCTCATCCCCGCCTTGGTTGTTCATTTCTCTGCGGCAGATCTTGTGCCTCCGCCGCTTCTCTCAACACCTCCGACCAACGGTAACACAGCGCGAGGCTACGGGGTTTCCTGGCAGGGGGCGGCGTCACCGTCATTACGCACGCATTACTCTCCAATAGATTTTCGGCACTAGAGGCAAGGTCATAATTACAGAAAGCGACGCCATTTTGCTGAAGTCAAACCTGAGACGAAATGGCACCCATCCGACATTTCTGTGTGTTTCCGACGATTGTGCTCTATTTTGTGACACCCTCTTTGTTTAAACTGGACTACCTCTCACGTGTTTATCTACTATGGACTCAAAATTCCCTTCAGTCCGCTATCGAAATGTCTCTATTTTGTAACTGACCTACAGGTCTATTACATTTCCTTCAGGCCAGGGTGCCTTTTTACATATGGTGGGAAGCTGCAACACTACCACACAGCTTGTGCTTGTAAAACAGCCATAACTTTTTTTTTTAACGCTATTAACCCCTTTGAGAAACAGTCAATTTAAAAATTTTCGTTTTTCCAAGAACCATGCCTTTTAAATTTCTCCATTTATATAGCAGTATAACGTCTTGTTTTTTTGCGGGACAAGCTGTAGTTTTTAACTCCTTCAGGACACAGCCTGTTTTGACCTTGTGGCACAGCCGATTTTTTTCAAATCTGACGTGTCACTTTATGTGGTAATAACTCTGGAATGCTTTTACCTATCCAAGCGATTCTGAGACTGTTTTCTCGTGACATGTTGTACTTTATGTTAGGGAAAAAATTTGGTCGATAAATTCAATATTTATTAGTGGAAAAACCCCAAAATTTAGAGAAAATTATCAAAAATGTGCATTTTTCTAAATTTAAATGTATCTGCTTGTAAGACAGACAGTAATACCACACAAAATAGTCACTAGTTACCATTTCCCATATGTCTACTTTATATTGGCATCGTTTTTTGAACATCCTTTTATTTTTCCAGGACGTTACAAGGCTTAGAACTTTAGCAGCAATTTCTCACATTTTCAAGAAAATTTCAAAAGGCTATTTTTACAGGGGCCAGTTCAGTTGTGAAGTGGCTTTGAGGGCCGTATATATTAGAAACCCCCAATAAATCACCCCATTTTAAAAACTGCACCCCTCAAAGTATTCAAAACAGCATTCAGAAAGTATTTTAACCCTATAGGCGTTTCACAGTAAATAAAGCAAAGTAGAGGGGAAATTTACAAATTTCTTTTTTTTTTTGCCATGTTAAAGAGGCTCTGTCACCAGATTTTGCAACCCCTATCTGCTATTGCAGCAGATCGGCGCTGCAAAGTAGATTACAGTAACGTTTTTATTTTTAAAAAACGAGCATTTTTGGCCAAGTTATGACCATTTTCGTATTTATGCAAATGAGGCTTGCAAAAGTACAACTGGGCGTGTTTAAAAGTAAAAGTACAAGTGGGCGTGTATTATGTGCGTACATCGGGGCGTGTTTACTACTTTTACTAGCTGGGCGCTCTGATGAGAAGTATCATCCACTTCTCTTCACAACGCCCAGCTTCTGGCAGTGCAGACACAGCCGTGTTCTCGAGAGATCACGCTGTGTCGTCACTGACAGGTCCTGCATCGTGTCAGACGAGCGAGGACACATCGGCACCAGAGGCTACAGATGATTCTGCAGCAGCATCGGCGTTTGCAGGTAAGTCGATGTAGCTACTTACCTGCAAACGCTGATGCTGCTGCAGAATCAACTGTAGCCTCTGGTGCCGACACGATGCAGGACCTGTGAGTGACGTCACAGATCTGCACTGCCAGAAGCTGGGCGTTGTGAAGAGAAGTGGATGATACTTCTCATCAGAACGCCCAGCTAGTAAAAGTAGTAAACACGCCCCGATGTACGCACATAATACACGCCCAGTTGGACTTTTACTTTTAAACACACCCACTTGGACTTTTGCAAGCCTCATTTGCATAAATACGAAAATGGTCATAACTTGGCCAAAAATGCTTGTTTTTTTAAAATAAAAACGTTACTGTAATCTACATAGCAGCGCCGATCTGCTGCAATAGCAGATAGGGGTTGCAAAATCTGGTGACAGAGCCTCTTTAAATACCTTTGTGTCAAAAAAGACAAAAGTATATTAGGTATGATACCTTTATTGGCTAACCATTAAAGTTCTATATGCAAGCTTTCAGAGCACACTCTGTGCTCTGAAAGCTTGCATATAGAACTTTTATGGTTAGCCAATAAAGGTATCATACCTAATATACTTTTGTCTTTTTTGACACAAAGGTATTTAAAGAGGCTCTGTCACTAGATTTTGCAACCCCTATCTCCTATTACAGCAGATCGGCGCTGCAATGTAGATAAGAGTAACGTTTTTTTTTTTTCAAAAACGAGCATTTTTACCCAAGTTATGAGCATTTTTATATTTATGCAAATGAGCCTTTCTTAAGTACAACTGGGCGTGTTTAAAGTTATGTACAACTGGGCGTGTCGTGTATTGTGTGTGTACATCGGGGCGTTTTTACTTGTTTTACTAGCTGGGCGTTGTGAATAGAAGTGTATGATGCTGACGAATCAGCATCATCCACTTCTCTTCGTTACCACCCAGATTCTGGCAGTTCAGACACACAGCGTGTCCTCGCTCATCCGACACGATGAAGTTCCTGTGGGAGGAAGTGAGTGACGTCACAGCGTGATCTCGCGAGGACTCGCTGTGTGTCTGTGCACTGCCAGAAGCTGGGTGGTAACGAAGAGAAATGGATGATGCTGATTCGTCAGCATCATACACTTCCATTCACAACACCCAGCTAGTAAAACAAGTAAAAACGCCCAGATGTAACGAACACAATACACGCCCAGTTCGACATAACTTTAAACACGCCCAGTTGTACGTAAGAAAGGCTCATTTGCATAAATATAAAAATGGTCATAACTTGGCCAAAAATGCTCGTTTTTGAAAAAAAACAAACGTTACTGTTATCTACATTGCAGCGCCGATCTGCTGCAATAGGAGATAGGGGTTTGAAAATCTGGTGACATAGCCTCTTTAACATTGCATATTGTTTCAGGCTAACACGGTACTACACTATTTTTTACTGTCTTTTTTTTGCCGAAATTCATGTGTAATAAAAAAAATTGTGTAACACAGAAGGTTTTACCAGAGAAATACAACTTAATATTTATTGCCCCGGTCCTGCAGTTTTTAGGAATATCCCACATGTGGCCCTAATGTGGTAATGGACCGAAACACCGGCCTCAGAAGCAAAGGACACCTAGTGGATTTCGGGACCTGCTTATTTTTAATTATATTTTAGGCACCATGTCGGGTTTGAAGAGGTCTTGTGGTGCCAAAACAGTGGAAACTCCCCAAAAGTGACCCCATTTTTTAAACTAGACCCCTCAAGGAATTTATCTAGGGGTATAGTTATCACTTTGACCCCACAGGTCTTTTGCTATATTTATTGGAGTTAGTCTGTGAAAATGAAAATCTACCTTTTTTCTTAAAAAACATAGAAATTTGTAATATTTACAAGGAATAAAGAAGAAAATGCACCCCTACATTTGTAAAACATCTTCTCCCGATTACGGAAATACCCCATATGTGGTAATAAACTGCTGTTTGGACCCACGGCAGCGCTCAGAACGGAGGGAGCGCCATTTGGATTTTGGAGCACAGATTTTGCTGGATTGGTTTTTAGTGCCATGTCGCGATTGCAACGCCCTGGAGGGAACAAAATAGTGGAAACACCCCAAAAGTGACACCATTTGGGAAACTACACCCCTCAAGGGATTTTTCTAGGGGTATAGTGAGCATTTATACCACACAGGTCTTTTGCAGAATTTAGTAGAATTAGGCCGTGAAAATAAATATAAACATTTTTGTCCACTAAAATGTTGCATTTTTTCATTTTCACAAGGGATAAAGGAGAAAAAGTCGCCCTAAATTTGTAAATCAATCTCTCCCGAGTATGACAATACCCCACATGTGGTAATAATTTATTTTTTTAATAGAAATTAATTAACCTTTGCAGGACTGATCCTTTATTGCTTTTCCATTTTAGTTTTTCACTCCCCGCCTTCCAAACGCCATAACTTTTTTATTTTTCCATGAACTGAGCGGTGTGAGGGCTTATTTTTGGCGGGACGAGCTGTCGTTTTCATTGGTACCATTTTTTGGTACATGCAACTTTTTGATCACTTTTTATTACATTTTATTTAGAGCTTTGGTGGCCAAAAACAGTGATTTTGGCGTTTTAAATTCTTTATTTCTTACGGCGTTCATAATGCACTATAAGGCCTCCTGCACACTTCCATCACCGTTTTAGCGGCCGTTTTTGATGGATCCGTGTGTCCGTTTTTGTTTCCGTGTGCACTCCGTTTCCGTTCCGTGTTTCCGTTTAAAAAACGGATGTGAACTTCACTTGAACCTGTCACATGTCCCAGGAAACACCCATAGAAAGTTTACAAGAAGTTTTTGGTGCTGTTTTCTTAGCTTTCAGAGCATAGAGAACAGTTTGAGATTACTCTGCTTGGCTTACTTTGGATTTACGGGTCGTAATTACGACCCGAAATAGTGGGCCCATAGACTTCTGTTAGCCACGGGTACCTTCCCGTTTTCTCACGGGAAGGTGCCCGAGCCGTTAAAAAGCTAGAACATGTTCTATTTTTTTATTTTACGGGCCGTGCTCCTATACTTTATAATGGAAGCACAGCTCGGAAAAATGACCGGCTGCCCGTGACCGGCCGTGCTCATCTCCTGAAATACTCTGTGCTGCCTTAAACTCTGTGGACAGGTCAGGATCCTGTTTCTTTTAAATGCTGCTGGGGAACCCGCTCGATCCACGATATAAGGCTGCGCTACAGTGCAGCATTTAAAAGAAACAGGATCCTGACCTGTCCACAGAGTTTAAGGCAGCACAGAGTATTTCAGGAGAGGAGCGTGTGATTGGCTGCAGAGGCCGCGGCAGCCTGTGATTGGCTGCAGAGGCCGCGGCAGCCTGTGATTGGCTGCAGAGGCGGTCACGTGACGAGCGTGACCGCCACTACAGCCTGTTATTGGCTTCAGCGAGCGGTGACATGGATGAAACGTCATCGCTGGAGGCCGGACAGGAGGAATGTAAGTATGAACGTATTTATATATATTTTTTATTACATTAAAATTGTATTTTCCGCGCGCCGAGCATGGTACTGTCAAGGTTACTGAAAGAGTTAGTGCAGCCCATTAACTCTATCAGCACCCTGGACAGTACCATGCTCGGCGCACGGAAATGACAGGTTCGGTCAGAACTAGTTTGGTCCGAATCGAACTTTTTCGTGAAATTCGGCGAACTAGCCGAACCGAACTGTTCATAAGTTCGCTCATCTCTACTAGAAATAATACAGAATACAACTGTGCAAGGTCTACGCTACCTTCTGACACACTTGAGACTGCGCAAAGTCTATAACGGTCAGAATTTGGGGATTGCAAAGCACATGTTATAAGACAGCAGGTCAATGCGAAAATAACATTACTGTGGGTGTGTAAAGTTTACCTACTGAGAATTACATACAATGGAACAAAAGAAAAGCATGCTCAGAAAACAAGCAGTGCAATGTGTGCATTTACTTATTTTGTGACGCTGGGCACTAGTTCCCTTCTGCCATCTGCGTGTCAAAAGCTCCTTGGCAAGCTCCTCCCACGCGGCGTCCTTTTTATAACGGTCGTGGTAGCATTCTGTGCGCGTATCCCCCAGTTCTGGGTGATCCTGCACCAATGCTATCATTCTTTCCACATCCATCTTCAGAACTGACTGGCTACTGTAGACTGTGAGTCTGTGAACTTTGTCCCACCCAGCCGTTGCTATGGCAACGGATCAGTCAAAACCGGACAGCACACGGAAGCCTTCAGTGTGCCATCCGTTTTTTTCACTGACCCATTGACTTCTATGGGCCACACGGTCACTGAATCACTGAGCAAAGTAGGACATGCTCTACTTTGCACGGAACGGAACAACGGATCCGTTTAAATAACGGAAGTGTGCATTGGGCCATTGCAATGAATGGGTTCAGGGTGCTATCAGTGACAAAAACGGATAGCACCATGAAGGAAAAAACTGAAGTGTGCATGAGGCCTTAATGCCAATTTTACTTTATTCTGCGGGTCGGTACGATTACGGCGATACCATATGTATATAGTTTTTTTATGTTTTGCAGCATTTGCACAATAAAATAATTTATTTTCTGTGTCACCATATTCTGAGAACCGTAACTTTTTTATTTTTTAGTCAAAAAAGCTGTGTAAGGGCTTGTTTTTTGCGGGACGGGTTGTAGTTTTTATTGGTATTATTTTCGAGTACATGCGACTTTTTGATCACTTTTTATTCTATATTTTGGGAGGGGTGGTGACCAAAAAATAGTGATTCTGGCATTGTTTTTAGTTTGTTTTTTTTGCGGCGTTCACCGTGCGGTAAAAATAACATTGTAGTTTTATAGATTTGGTCGTTACGAACGCGGTGATACCAAATATGTGTACTGTTTTTTAACGGTTTCATTTTTTCCCTATAATAAGAGACTTATTATAGGAAAAGAAAATCTTTTATTTTTACACTTTTGTAAAACATTTTTATTAACTTTTTTTTAAATTTTTTCTTTACTTTTGACACTTTCTTTTTTTACCTGCAGCTCTGATCGCTGCTAGAATACATTACACTACCTAGGTAGTGTAACGTATTCCAACTGTCAGTGTGACGTCACAGTCACTCTGACAGTTAGTCTACGAGGACCAGCCAGAGGCTGATCCTCATAGGCTTGCATACATGGCAGACCCGGAGGCCGTTGTCTGGCCCCCGGGTGCCATCACAAGCATCAGCAGGACCCACAATTGCATGGGGGCTGTTGATGTGCTACAAACCCCCTACATGCGGAGATCGCAATCGAGTCCCGCATGTAACGGGTTAATTGACGAAATCAGACATCGACAGTGTGCATCGCGAACGGCATTGACGTCCTGTCACTCTGATAGGAAGTCTATCAGGAGGTTGATCCTGATAGGCTTCCGTACATGGCAGACACGGAGGCCATTACTTGGCCTCCGATCGCCATGCTAGCCATCTGCAAGCCTCACAATTTCATCGTGAGGTCTGCCGATGAGCTAGAAACCCCTGAAAGCGGTGATTGCAATCGATCACCGCAATCAAGGGGTTAATTGCCGGAATCAGCGGAAATAAGACCATATATATATATTTTACCATATAATGTACTTAAAAACTGAAATTAAACAAATATCTGGATGCAGATACAATCGAATACTATGGCAGAGCAGGAAACTATCCGCTTTCTGCTCTGCCATTCACTCCTCCTGGTTCGGAATCTTTGGCCAGGCCTTCGGCAACACTCTGGCTGGGGATTCAGGCACACCAGGAGGAGCACCTGACTTCACTGACAATATATGGACAATGATGTCGTCAGGGGTTTCCTCTATGAGCGGAATCCCCGGCCAGAGCGCCGGAAATGGACTGGCCGGGGATTCCACTCATAGAGGGAACCGCTGATGATGTCATTGTCCATAGATGGACAGTGAAGTCAGGGGCTCCTCATGCAGCAGATTCTCGATCTAGAGCGTTGTCGACGCTCTGGCTAGGGATTCCGATCATAGAAGGAACACCTGACGATGTCACCGTCCATATATGGACAGTGAAGTCAGGCTCCTGGAGTGCCAGAATCCCCGGCCAGAAAGTTGCCGATGCTCTGGCCGGGGATTCCGCTACTGGAGAAGGCCTTGGCGTCACTGTCCATATATGGACAGTGATGTCAGGGGCTCCTCCAGGAGAAAAATTCCCGACCAGAGCATCGGCAACTCTCTGGCTGGGGATTCCCCTCCTAGAGGGAGCCACAATGGCTCTATCTACAGGGGCGGGAGGGCACCATCTATATGGAGGGGAGTGTGTGGCACCAGATACAGAGGGGGCTGTTTGGCACCAGCTACAGAGGGGGCTGTCTGGCACCAGCTACAGAGAGCACCGTGGCACTATCTAAAAAGGGGCACTGTGGCACTATCTACAGGGAAGCCATGTGGCAATATCTACATGGAGCAGTGTGTGGCACTATCTACTGGGGGCATTGTGGAGCACCATCTACAAAAGCCACTGAGTGTGGCACGATCTACTCTGGTTTTTACGCTACCAGTAGTGGTCAGCACATTTTGCCTAGCCCTAGTGATAAAGTGAAACATCAGCTGCCTGTAAACGACCGGATAACCAGAGGAGATACTGGCCACCATAGTAGTTGCCAGCCAAACTAGTGCAGACATTTTTGTTTGTTTATGTGTATGCAGAAATTTTGGAAAGAAAACCACACCCCACTAGCCACACCCACCAGATAAGCTATGCCCACATAAGACACACCCACCAAAGACACCACACCATAAGGCAAAAAATTCTGCCTGGAAAAATCAGCTCTGGTTTTTTTAAGTGGTTTTGCACCACAGGCAGTTTTTTGCCGCTATTTTTGATGCATTTTTTACTAATTTTTTTTACCTCTTTCTTCAACAGGCAAAGGAAAAAAACCGTAAGCGTTTTTTTTGTTTTTTTTTTAAAAACCCCCGTCAAAAATCGTGGCAAAAAACACGTTTTTTTTCCGTCTCCCATTGATTTAAATGTTTTTTTTTGCTCGCGGGAAAGATACGTCTCCACCTCCCATTGAAATCAATGGGATGCAATTTTGGCAGTTTTTTTGCCGCGGTCTCCGCGGCATAAAACTCTGTATGAACAGAGCCTAAGTGTCACTGGAAAAAAAATCTAATGTTGGCAACTATGGGTGGAATGGGGGGAAAAAACAGTGATTCTTCCATTGTTTGTTGGGTTTTGTTTTTCCGGCGTTCACGTGTGGTAAAAACGTAATTTGAATTTTATTCTGTGGTCAATACAATTATGGAGATACCACATTTTTATATATTTTTTTTATGATGTACTACTTTTACAAAAAAACAACAATTTGCTAAAAAATACATTTGTTTTCTATAGCCATATTCTGAGACTCATACCTTTTTTATTTTTCCGTCTATGAAGTGGTGTGAAGGCTTGTTTTTTGCGGGGCAAGCTGTAGTATTTATTGGTATATACAACTTTTTGACCACTTTTTATTCCATTTTTTTGGGGAAGCAAGGTGACCAAAAAACAGCAATGCTTGCATTGTGAATTTGTTTTTCACTACGCCGTTTACCCGGCGGGTTAAATAATGTGAAATTTTAATAGTTTAGACCTTTATGGATGTGGCGATACCAATTATACCAATTTATATTTAAACTTTATTTACATAATCTTTTCCTTTTTTTTTTTTATTTCTCTAGGGGACTTTACCATACTGTCTATGGCTTTGCTTATGCTATACACTGCAATACTTCTGTTTCTTGTTTGTTACATTGGGGGACACAGACCACAGGTATATGCTGTTGCCATTAGGAGGCTTGACACTATGAAATAAAAAAGTGACTCTTACTACAGGCATACCTCCCAACTGTCCCGGATCCGGCGGGACAGTCCCGGCTTCTCACCGGAGTCCCGCCGTCCCGGGCGGTCTGCAAAATGCCCCGCTGGGCGCTGCAGCTGTATCAAAACAGCTGATCACTGCTGACAGGCGCCCTGCATGCCAGACGACTGCAGCAGCAATCAGAAGAAGGCAGGAGTCTTGCGGCGGTGTTCTCACTGGGATCGATGCCGGCACGGGAGTGGACCAGTCCAGTCACCTGACCTGTCATATCGGAGAGTGGCAGCAATAGGCTACCTCTACCGCTCTCCGCTCTGGCGGCATTGTGGCACAATAAAGTTAACAGTATAAGGGGGTTGTGTTGCGCTACCTACAGGGGGGCTGTGTGTGGAGCTATTTACAGGGGGGCTGTGTGTGGAGCTATGTACATGGGGGCTATGTGTGGCGCTATCTACAGGGGGGCTGTGTCTGGCGCTATCTATAGGGGGGCTGTGTGTGGCGCTATCTACAGGGGGACTGTGTGTGGGGCTATCTACAGGGGGCTGTGTGTGGAGCTATCTACAGAGGGGGCTGTGTGTGGAGCTATCTACAGGGGGGCTGTGTCTGGTGCTATGTACAGGGGGGCTGTGTGTGGAGCTATCTACAGGGGGCTGTGTCTGGAGCTATCTACAGGGGGGCTGTATCTGGAGCTATCTACAGGGGGGCTGTGTCTGGCACTATGTACAGGGGCGCTGTGTGTGGAGTAATCTACAGGGGGGCTGTGTCTGGTGCTATGTACAGGGGGGCTGTGTGTGGAGCTATCTACAGGGGGCTGTGTCTGGAGCTATCTACAGGGGGGCTTTATCTGGAGCTATCTACAGGGGGGCTGTGTCTGGCACTATGTACAGGGGCGCTGTGTGTGGAGCAATCTACAGGGGGGCTCTGGTGGATGCTTTTTACATTGACCGGTAGCAGAGTTACACAACTGGAAAAAGAAAATCCCCATCATGTAACTCTGCTACCTGTCAATTGAAAAGTCATCAACCACATGGTCTCCCTCTTGACTTTCATTGTTCTCAGCCTTTTGGTTTGTCTTTCAGCTGCTGCCGTGATGAGCAAATGTTATACCCAAATTAGGAAAAGTAACATAAAGATGACATAACCGGATCCATAATATCTGTGATATCCAGACAGTCTAGAGATCCTCAGTGAGAATGTGCGCGTGTTATTTGCAGAAGGATCTGGCCATGATTTGATGTGTTTATGCGGGATATTGGGCGTTGTTAGGGGCGTGGCTTAAAAATGTCCCTCTTTTCCAAATTCAAAAGTTGGGCGGTATGCTACAGGATATACCCTGCCCACAGACACTGAGCTATTCAGTCTTAGTTTATTGTTGTAGGAGGCAGAAACTTCTGATGGCAGCGGAGTCTCTACCATAAATTTACTTGTGGTCAATCTACTTCCTTATGTGATGTATACCGGCCTCCTAGGCAAATGCCTGTGACTTCTGCACCTCTGCCACACCCAGTGTTTCTCACCCCTGGTATGATGGGTGTGGATCTAGATTGGGCTAATTCCCTTTATAACATTACTCGGTCCATTCTAGGTGGCATGTCTGCTCGCCCGCCTGACTCTTGTTCTGTCCGTCCTCTTATGGACTCCCTGTCCAGCACTTCCCCTCGTGGCCAGCCCCACAAGCGGACCAGAGCTTCTCGCTTGCCCTCATTTTCACTGTCCTCTTCTGTTTCACCTCCCCCATGTGGGCAGGCTATTTACGGTCCTGAAGTCAGGTCTGGTGCCTCTTCTCCTAGAGAGGCTCTCTCTGACGGTGAATTATATGATTTGGATTCAGTTGGTAAGGGTTCTACCTCTCTTCCCTTCTCGGTGGATGTGCTAATTAGAGCTGTTCATGACATACTTTGGGTCACTGATACTGCACCTTCCCCTTCTACTGACTCCATTTCTTTCCTACAGCCCCAACATTCTCAGACTGTTTATCCAGCCCACTTAGAACTAGAGGGTATTGTCTTTAAGAAATGGAAGTACCCGAACAAGAAGCTTTCCCACTCTAGCCATCTGGATGTTTTCTCTCTTTTTCAAGAGGACAATTCTTCCGCATGGGTGCAGACTCCGGCAGTGGATTCTCTGGTCTCTCGCTTAGCCAAGGCCACTGCCTTGCAGATGGCGGATTCCAATTCCTTCTAGGGATGCACGATGCATCGAAACTTGGATACTGTTTTGATACTCTGCATCCCCAAACGGTTCAATACTGTTATTTCATGTATTTTGATATTTAGCTGTGCGGCCGCACAGCTCAGTATTGTAACACATGAATGTATGAGAGCGGGGCTGCGGCTGTGTGAAACAGTAATTTCCGCGCTCCTGAGTCCTGATAACAAGTGCCCGGGGTCAGGATGATGCGATGAGGTCGGCGCTGCACTATTGAGCGGCGCACTGAAAACAGAATATGGCTGGCGCACTACAAAACACCCCTATGTTCTGTCTTCAGTGCCTGAACCGCCGCTCATTAGTGCAGCGCCGGCCGCATCTCCTCATGCTGACCGCGCACGCACTTCCTGTCAGGAGCGGGGCAATGACTGTATTACACAGCCGCAGCCCCGCTGGCGGAGATCAGAGAAACCTCTCATCTCCGCCGTTATTCCCGTGAATGCTGTGATCACAGCAGACTGCAGCATTCAGGGGAAAATGAGAAGGGGGGATGCCCCTTGGATCGCGTCACAAGGAATTCCTGTGACGCGATTGAGGGACATACCATGTATGGGCAGACAGCCCAGGGTCCATTGAAGGACCCCAGGGCTGTCCTACCACATTTCCTGTTGTAAGGGCATACTTAGGTATGTCCTAACAACTGCCTGTGTACTATCAGTACACAGGCTAATGTACTGTAATATAGAAATATGCCAGTACATTAAAGTTTAAAAAATAAGTAAAAACATAAAGTAATGTTAAATTAAAAAAATATACACATACACCTTTTTTTACAATAACCATTAAAATAAGTCTCAATACATAAAATATACACACATTCTGTATTGGCGCGGCCGTAATAACCGGCACAACAATTTTTTTGCATCATTTATGATGTGTACGCTTTAAAAAAATAAAATAAAAACGGCTTTCTATCACTTATTGTGGGGCACAAGGTGTGATGAGTTTAACCTCCATGTGCCTCACATTAACAGTAATTAACCCCATCATGTACCTTACACATTAACCCATTATGACTGAGAAACATGATGGGATTAATTACTATTAATGCGAGGCACTTGGAGGTTAAATTCATCATCACACCACACGCCTCACATCAGAAAATGGAAGAACTTTTTTTTTTATTACTGTTGGCAAAGTATCGAATTGGTATCGAAATCGCAATACTAAACTAAGTATCGTATCGAAGTCCAAATTCTGGTATCGTGACATCCCTACTTCCTTCAGGGATCACAGCGTGGACTTCTTTGCTAAAACTACCTTTGAGGCCTCGGGCTATGCCCTTCGCCCCGTTTTTGCATCTGTCTGTTAGTAGAACTGTCACTGAATGGGCTCACAAACTCAGTCACGGCCTGCACTCAGGTCCTCCTAAGGAGGAACTAGTTGATCTATCTCACCTAATCTCCAATGCATTCGGGAAGTCTTCAGACCCTTTAAATTTTTCACATTTTGTTATGTTGAGGCCTTGTGCTAAAATAAAAAAAAATTAGAGTTTTTCCCCATCATTCTGCACTACAATACCCCATAGTGACAAAGTGAAAACAGAATGTTAGTAATCTTTGCTAATTTATTGAAAAGGAAAAACTAAAATATTGCATTGACAAAAGTATTCAGACCCTTTATTTTAGTTCAGGCACCTTTGGCAGGGATAACAGTCCTTTTAGGTATGATGCCACAAGGTTTGCACACCTGGATTTGAGGATTTTCTGTCATTCTTCTCTGAAGATCCTCTCATTCTCTGTCAGGTTGGATGGGGACTGTCAGTGGACAGCCATTTTCAGGTCTCTCCATGGTGTTCAGTTGGATTCAAGTCAGGGTTCTGGCTGGGCCACTCAAGGACATTCACAGAGTTGTCCCTAACCCAATCCTGTGTTGTCTCGGCTGTCTACTTAGGGTCATTGTCTTGTTGGAAGGTGAAACTTCGGCCCAGCCTGAGGTCCAGAGCACTCTGGATCAGGTTTTCAATAAGAATATCTTTGTACTTTGCTCCATTCATCTTTTCCTCAACCCCCACAGCATGATGCCACCACCATGCTTCACTGTAGGGGTGGTATTGGGCAGGTTATGAGCAGTGTCTGGGTTCCTCCAGACATGATGCTTAGAATTGAGGCCAAAATGTTCAATCTTGGTTTCATCAGACTATAAAACCTTGTTTCTCACAGTGTGAGAGTCCTTTAGGTGCTTTTTTTGCAAACTTCAGGCGGGCTTTCATGTGTCTTATACTGAGGAGAGGCTTCTTTCTGGCCACTCTGCCATAAAGCCCAGATTGGTGGAGTGCTGCAGTGATGGTTGACCTTCTGGAAGTTTCTCCCATTTACACACAGGATCTTTGGAACTCAGCAAGAGTCATCATTGGGTTTTAGGTCACCTCTCTTACCAAGGCCCTTCTCCCCCGATTACTTCGTTTGGTGCTGCGGCCAGCTCCTGGAAGAGTCCTGGTTGTTCAAAACTTTTCTATTTAAGGATTATGAAGGCCACTGTGCTCTTGGGAACTTTCAGTGCAGCAGAATTTTTTTTGTACCCTTCTCCAGATATGTGCCTCCACGCAATAATGTCTCTGAGCTTTACATGCAGTTCTTTCCATGCATTGTCAGCTGTGAGATCTTATATAGACAGGGGTGTATCTTTCCAAATCATGTCCAATCAAATGAATTTACCACAGGTGGACCCCAATCAAGGTGTACAAACATTTCAAAGATGATCTAGAGAAATGGGAGGCCATTAGAGCTAAATTTCAAGTGTCATAGCAAAGGGTCTGAATACTTATGTCCATTGGGAAATTTCAGTTTTTCATTGCAAAAAAATTAAAAATTCTGTATTCACTTTGTCATTATAGGGTATTGAGTGCAGAATGATGGGGAAAAAATTGTTGTTTTTTTTACGTTAACATAACAAAAATGTTAAAAAAGTGAAAGGGTCTGAAGACTTTTCGAATGCACTCTATAGATCAGAAGCTGCCCTGGTGGCACAGGCTTCTGCTTCCTCTGTCGGTATTCACAGGACTCAAGGCTTTGTCTGTTGATTCAGCCTCCAAGCGTTCCCTGACTGCTCTCCCTTTTTCAGGGTCTCATCTCTTTCTTTGGGTCTAGGTTCAACAAGGTCATTTCGGAAGCCACGGGTGGCAAAAGCACCCATCTTCCTCGGAATAGACCTAAACGCACTACCCCAGCCAAAAAGGCGGGTCTGCGTTTTCGTTCCTTTCACGGTTTCTCCAACACCACTTTCTCCAGGCTGCAGACTCACCAGGATCAGAAGGCAAGCCTTCCTTCTGGACCTGACACTCCTGGGTTCCCCGACCTCCTCCGGCAATGGTTGGAACTGGCAAGGCCACTTCCGCCTGAAGGTGTGCCCCCGCTCGATTTGCCTCGGGTGGGGGGAAGACTTCTGTACTTCAAGGACGTCTGGCTCTCTCACATTTCAGACTCCTGAGTTTAGGAGGTGGTATTTTATCTTCAGGGTACAAAATCGAATTTGCCAGCCTCCCTCCAGAGTGTTTCTTTCAGTCCGCTGTTCCACAGTCCCTCTCCAGGGCAACAAATTTTTTTTGGGCAATCGACTATCTTGATTTTCAGGGTGTCATCATTCCGGTACCCGTAAACCAAAGCTCCCAGGTCTTATATTCAAACTTTTTTTTATCGTTCCCAAAAAGGACGGTTCGGTTTGGCCCATCCTGGATCTCAAGCGCCTAAATGCCCATGTTCGGGTCCATCATTTTCGGATGGACTCTCCGATCTGTTATCTCTTCCATGGAACAGGGGGAATTTCTTTCTTCTGTGGACATCATGGACGCATATTTACATATCCCTATCTGCCCGGCACTTTGCGGTACGATCTCATCATTACCAATTCGTGGCCCTTCACTTTGGTCTGGCCACAGTCCCGAGAGTGTTTACAAAGGTTCTATCTGTCGTGATAGCACTTCTTCACAACCAGGGGGGTGTCGGTCACCCCGTACTTGGACGACGTCCTAATCAAGTCTCCCTCCAGAGAGGACAACGAGATGGCTCTCCAGATCACTGTGGATACTCTGAGTCGGTTCGGTTGGATCATCAACCGGTCCAAGTCTTGACTATCTTTTTCACAGCAGATCGTTTTTTGGGGGGTTGCCTTCGACACTTGCTCGGCAAGGGTTTCCCTTCCTCCGGAATGTCTTGTGGTATAGGTGAGGAGAAAAGTGGAGTCTTCCAGAGGCGCTGCTACACATGGGATAACATGCAAACCCGTGAACAATAGTAATCACGTATGCAGACGAAAGTTCCAAAGGTTTATTTATAGGAGGCCTGATGAAGATGCCTGATGAAGATGCTGTTCCAGCATTGAAACGCGTTGCCATTTGCTTCTATAAATAAACCTTTGGAACTTTCGTCTGCATACGTGATTACAATTGTTCACGGGTTTGCATGTTATCCCATGTGTAGCAGCGCCTCTGGAAGATTCCACTTTTCTCCTCACCTATACCACTATTCACTGCGGTCTCCTGAAGGATCACCGGCACCGAGTCTTGGCAGCAGCACACATATCATTCAGAGCCTTTATTCATCCTTTACCAGGTTAGTAGTTATTGGTCTTCTCTACTGGAATCCACCTGGGTAACCTGAACTATGTGGCGCCGTGTTTTTTGCTTTTTTCTTCTTGTCCGGAATGTCTTATCGTTCTTCAGGACGGGATTAATTCCCTACAGACACATGTGCCGACCTCACTCCGCCTCTACTCTGCATGCGGGTGTTTGGAACCATGGTGGCATCAATATAGACTATTCCATTTGTGCATTTCCACACGCGCCCTCTACAGGGGATGATCCTCTCCTGGTGCGACAGGTCCATGCAATCGCTGGATCTGAAGTTCATGCTTCTCACAGTCAGTTGTTCGCTTCAGGGGTGGATCACTTCTCCGGTCATTCCCCAGGGACGCTCATTCCTCCTGCTGAACTGGTTGATCCTCTCAACGGATGCCAGCCTCAAGGGATGGGGAGGCACCTTTTAGAATCTCATGGCTCTGGGACTGTGGTCTGCAATGATGTCTTCTCTTCTCGTCAATCTTTTGGAATTGAGGGCCCTCTTTCTGTGCCTCCTGCACTGGACTCAGTCTGACACAACCGGTGAGGGTTCAAATGGACAATGACATGGCCGTGGCTTATCTAAATCACCAGGGTACCACTCAGAGCACCGCAGTGATGGCCAAGGCTTCCAGGATCCTGGTCTAGGCTGTCACGTTGGGTGCGTGGACCCACTGGGCCATACCACCTTAATGGTATGGCAGCTGGCCAACAGGACACAGGTCAAAGTCTATAGTTCAACTAGATGTACGTGTGGCAACTTCCGATAGCAGCAAGACAGGCTCGGATGAGACTTTGGCAGCAGGCAGACACCAGGCGTGGTGTAACAGGACAGGCGTAGTACTTAGCGCAGCACAACTCCAACTCAATACGGCACTTGGTTCTGGATAGCACGGGACACAGGATACAGGGAGCAGGAATGAGAACACTGGGAACTAGGAAACACTAAGGGAACATTTGCAGAGACAAACATAGGTAACTGCAACAACGCTCAGGCAATGCAGGAAAGGGCTGGGCCCTTCTTATAGTCCAGGGTGCTCATGGGCTAATTTGGTACTTTAATTCAGGTGTGCCCGCTGGCCCTTTAAGAGCAGGCACGAGCGTGTGCACGCACCCTAAGAGTTAAGCGGAAGTGAGGTGTCTCTTGAGGAGGAGATGTGGGCCAGCGCTCACTAATCCATGGCTGCGGCTGTCAAGAGGTGAGTGAACCTGATGGCCCGCAGCCATGGGCTTTACAATATTCTCCCTCTTACGCCCCCTCCTCTTGGGGCCAGAGCGAGAGAGAAACTTCTTCAGGATGGTAGGAGCATTGAGGTTCTCCTCTGGCTCCCAGGACCTCTCTTCAGGACTAAACCCCCTCCAATCCACCAAATAAAAGGTTCTTCCACCCCCTCTCTTGGTGTTCAGGATCTCCTTAAACTCAAATGTATCTGATGAAGCGCTGGGATCCACTGCAGGACTAGGAATCTTTGAGTAGCGGTTCTGGACCACAGGCTTCTGAAGGGAGACATGGAAGGAGTTGAGGATCTTGAGGGTAGGAGGCAGCCGCAGCTTGTAGGAGACAGGGTTGATCTGTTGCAAGATCTCGAAGGGTCCGATGAACCTGGTAGCAAACTTGTATGATGGCACCCTCAGCTGGATATTTCTGGAGGACAGCCAGACCTTGGTACCTGGAGAAAACTGGGGAGGTTCTCTTCTCCTTGTGTCTGCCATAAGTTTCATGCGGTCCACCGCCAGCAGAATGGAGGATTGGGTCTGCTGCCAGATCTGCAGGAAGTCCCTAAAAGCAGAATCAGCTGTGGGCACTTCGGACATAACGGACACCGGTGTATTTCTTGTGGACTCGCTAGTATGATTATTGTACGAGAACTCGGCCCAAGGAAGAACCTGCACCCAGTCATCATGCTGCTTGGAGATGAAGTGTCGTAGGTAGTTCTCCATTATTTGATTGATCCTCTCGACTTGACCATTGGACTGAGGATGGTAGGCTGAGGAAAATCCAACTTTACATTGAGGAGTTTACAGAGGGCTCTCCAGAACTTTGAGGTGAACTGAACCCCCCAATCAGACACGATATGCCGAGGCAAGTCGTGCAGGCGGAAGATGTGTTGGATGAAGCGGGCGGCCAGTCAAGAAGCAGAATGTAGACCGGTCAGCGGAACGAAGTGAGCCTTCTTTGGAAATCAGTCCACCACCACCCAGACCATACTGCATCCCGCAGAGGGAGGCAGGTCCATAACAATGACCATTGCTATATGCTGCCAGGGAGCATCGGGCACAGGCAACGGCTGGTGCAGGCCAGCAGGTTTGGAGTAAGCAACCCTGTTAGCTGCGCACACTGAGCAGGATGAAACAAAGTCCATGATGTCTTTGGGCAGCGTGAGCCACCAGAAATGATGGGCAAACAGGTCTCGGGTCTTACGGGTACCCGTGTGACCTGCCAGTCTGGAGCTGTGTCCCCAGCAGAGGATTCTCCCTCTGTCTGCCAGGTGCACAAAAGTCCTCCCCGGAGGGATATCTCTAACTTGCAAAGGGTTGACTGAGACAATGCAAGACGGGTCAATAATACTTTGTGGAGACTCCATGGTATCCTCTGTCTCGAACGACCTGGACAAGGCATCAGCCCTCACATTCTTGTCGGCCGAGCGGTAGTGGAGCTCAAACTGGAACCGTGCAAGGAACAGTGACCACGTGGCCTGACGAGAGTTCAGCCGTTGGGCCATCTGGAGATAGGTGAGATTCTTGTGGTCAGTGAATATCAAGATGGGATGAACTGTGCCCTCTAGAAGATGTCTCCACTCCTCCAGAGCCAATTTGATGGCCAGTAACTCCCGATCCCCAATCGAGTAGTTGCGTTCTGCGGAAGAGAAGAGTTTAAAGTAATGGCCACATACCATTGTCTTGCCCTTGGAACCTCTCTGGAACAGGAGTGCACCAGCACCAACAGAGGAGGCGTCTATCGCCAACGATAACCGTCGAGCTACATCTGGATGATGGAGGATAGAGGCTGACGTGAAGGCACTCTTCAGGCTATTAAATGCGGATTCCGCTTCTGGACTCCACACCTTGGCGTTCATGCCTTTCTTGGTGAGGGTGGAGATAGGAGATGTCAGTGAGGAGAAGTTTGAATAACTATGCACACTGATCAAGTCTTACGTTCTGTTAATTTATAAATGCATTAATAAATTCTTAAAATAAGCTCTTGAAGCCCAAATTCATATATAACAGGCTCAGGCAAGTGGTCAGAAACAGAGAAAGGTCTATTAGTAGTATTGTTACACCCCTAGACCACACTATAATGCACTGAAACCACTTGCTGAATGAGTAATCCTACGCGTTTCAGTATCACTGGTACACGTGATACGTCATCAGGGATTAAAGTTTTTAAAGTATTTATGCCGGTTAGCACAGTTTTGTGCTGATTCTACCTCCCGGCGCGTGCATGACTCTAATGCAATGGCCGCACACGCGTCGGCAAAGTGCCGGTATTTTAACAGGCTTCAGCCCTCCTCCTCTGCTGACGTAATTTCGGCCAGCCGCCAATCCGAGGTAGACACGTCACTCATGACGTTTCAGGGTAGCGGCGAGCCTCCTTTTTACCAGCCAATCAGAGCCAACTCGGACGACCCAGCGTCCCTGGTAGCCCTGGAGATCTGAAAGCGGATATTTACACATGCAGAGATAAAATACAATGGGTAAGTGCACCCAAGAACGAACGATCACCGCACCAGAACGTCACCATCCTTTGCAACTAGAGTTATAGAAAACTAGTGATTACTAGTATAGTTAAATTAAGTAAATAGATCTTATAAAGCACGTAATTTAGATGTACAATAAAGCACAGAAGGGGGCGGGGTGAGGGTTTATTACTAAAGAAATAAACCCATGATGGAGTCTGAGAGTTACATGGATGCTCAAAATATGCAGAACAGATTGGGGTATAGGTGAATAAGATAAGAATAGATAGACTGTACTATGGCAAATGGGGGAGCATAATCAGAGGAAACAAGCATAGGAGATCTGTTCATTAAGACCTGATGGACTGATGGTCTGCAGACGAAAGATCCACTGTGCCTCCTTTTGTAGGATCCTCCTATCAAGGTCACCGCCTCTCAGTGTCGGTCTAATATGCTCTACCCCTTGAAATTTAAGGGTCAGGATGTCCCCTTTGTGACATTCCCACACATGACGAGACACTGGAGTGTCCTCTTTTCTCCTAATGTCACCTATATGGTCACGGATCCTTCTTCTGAATTCCCTTTTAGTTTTGCCGATGTATTGTAATTGACAACCACATGTGATCAAATATACAATCCCCTTAGTTTTGCAATTGATGTATGATCTATTCTCAAAAACTCTCCCAGTCCTAGTGCTTTTAAATTTATTGCTGCATAGAATGGACGCACACGCCTTGCATGAGTCGCATCTGTAACTTCCTTTTAAGCTACTGTTTAACCAAGTACTAGATACTTCCCGAGCACTCATATGGCTATGCACCAGCCAATCCTTCACATTTCGTCCCCGTCTGTAAGTAATAAGGGGAGACTCTCCTACCAGACCCCCTATATACGGGTCAGCTTTCAAGATTCCCCAATATCGTTGTAAGATTCCTCTAATCTCAACACTGGCAGAATCAAATGTGCCTATGACCCTAACAAGATCTTCGTAATTTTTCTTGGGTTTCGGGTTGAGCAGATCATCCCGATTACACCCAAGTGCATTTTGGTATGCTTGCTTTAAGACATATCTCGGGTATCCTCTGCGCCTGAACCTGTCTTGCAGTTCACGTGCCGATATTTTATAGTCAGAGATAGTTGAACAGTTACGTCGCGCCCTCAAGTATTGGCCCTTAGGAATACCGCGTCTGAGATTTATTGGATGGCAACTTTCCCATCTTAGGAGACTATTTGTAGCAGTCTTTTTTCGGGGGAGAGTGTGGTCTAGGGGTGGAACAATACTACTAATAGACCTTTCTCTGTTTCTGACCACTTGCCTGAGCCTGTTATGAATTTGGGCTTCAAGAGCTTATTTTAAGAATTTATTAATAAAATTTACATTTTAATCGTTCTAATCATGCAGTGAATTGAGGAGAAGTTTGGAATGAACTGTAAGGAGAAATTGGCGAATCCCAGGAAGCGCTGTATGGACCTCAGGCCTTTACCTTCTCAGGATCCACCTTGAGGTCTTGATCCGAGATGATGTAGCCCAGGAAGGGTAGAGCATTTCTTTCAACACGCACTTCTCCAACTTGGCGTACAGGCAATTCTTTCTTAATCGCAGCAAAACTTGACGGACATGTCTCTGATGAGTTATCGGATCTGGAGAAAAAATCAAGATGTCATCAAGATAGAACACAACACAAACATAGAGGAGGTCACGGAAGATGTCATTAACGAACTCCTGGAAGACCGCGGGAGCGTTACACAGGCCGAAGGGCATTACTAGATATTCATAGTATCAGTCACATGTGAGGCTCTGTCACCACATTCTAAGTGGCCTATCTGCTACATGAGGAGATGGGCACTATAATGTAGATGACAGCAGTGCTTTTTTATTTAGAAAAACAATCTATTTTTACCACTTTATGAGCGATTTTTAGCTTTATGCTAATTCGTTTCTTAATGCCCAAGTGGGCGTGTTTTTACTTTAGACCAAGTGGGCGTTGTACAGAGGAGTGTTTGATGCTGACCAATATTTTTTACCGTGATCTGGTTGAGACCCCGGTAGTCGATGCAGGGTCGCAGAGAACAATCCTTTTCCTTGACGAATAAGAACCCAGCTCCTGCCGGAGAGGAGGACTTCCTTATGAAGCCCCTCTCCAGATTCTCCTTAACATAGGCGGACATGGACTGAGTCTCTGGTAAGGAGAGAGGATATACCCTACCACGGGGAAGGGATGAACCAGGAATCAGCTCGATAGGACAGTCATACGCCCGGTGTGGGGGCAGCATCTCCGCCTCCTTCTTGCTGAAGACAACCGAGAACGTAGAATAATGACAAGGCAATCCTGCCAAGGACTGAGACGGAGGAGGCTGGGCCAGAGAAATCTGTACCAGGCAACAGTTGAGACACTCGGGGCCCCACTGGAGGACCTCTCCAGATTTACAGTCCAGGACTGGGTCATGTAGTCGGAGCCAGGGCAGGCCCAGCAGCACAGGGTTGACGGCCTTAGACAGGACAAAGAATGAGAGGAGCTCGGAATGGAGGGCTCCCACTTGGAGCTTCAGTGGCTTGGTCACAGCTACAATCAGGGTTGGCAGAGGTAGTCCATTCACAGATGCAACCATTAAAGGCCTCTCCAGAGGGGTTGTGGACAACTGGAGAAGATCCACCAGGTCTCTCCAAATGAAGTTAGCTGCGGTTCCAGAGTCCAGATAAGCAGAGACCCGATGCGTTTTTTCGCCGGACACTATGGTCACGGGAATGGACAATTTAGAAGAAAGTCCTTCACCCCGGGATGTCTCTCCAACCAAGTGATATATTTAGATAGGTATTACCCTCTTACAATTTTATATATAATATGTTGGAGTAATTCACACTAATTGTCGATACATGAATAAAGGAACGGGGAGTAGGAAAAGTAGTGTGTTTCATCAATGTCAAAAATAAAAAATACTTTATTGAATTGTTACTAACAATTCAATAAAGTATTTTTTATTTTTTACATTGATGAAACACACTACTTTTCCTACTCCCCGTTCCTTTATTCATGTCTCTCCAACCAACCCTAGGCTCGGGGGCTTTTGGGGGCACAGACGCACAAGATGGCCTCTGACGCCGCAATACAGAGTCCCAAAGTGCGTCTGCGTTGTCTCTCCTGGGTAGACAGCTTGAAATGATCCATCCACAAAGACTCCGGGGGTTGTTGCAAAGTAGGAGCCGGGCTAGGGGGTCCTCCCTCCTGACGGGCCTCTTGGAACCGTTCTCGGATCCTTATGTCAATCTGGGTGGCCAGAAGGATGATGTAATCCAGGGTGGATGGCAGATCTCGGGCGGCAAGTTCGTCCTTAATCTCAGGGAAAGTCCCTGCCAGAATGTAGCCACCAAGGCCTCGTTGTTCCACAACAACTCTCCTGCCAGGGTGCGGAAGTGGATCTCTGGCGAAGGTTCAGCAAGGAGGCCGCTGCCGACGAGACTCGTTCAGGCTCCTCAAACACCGTTCAAAATGTCCGTAGGAACCCCTGGAAGTCACGGGTCTCTGGTCCTTGTCTCTCCCAGATAGGGTTCGTCCATGCAAGGGCCCTGCCAGTGAGGAGAGACGATGAAAGCGACTCTAGCACCATCAGTAGAAAATGCCCTAATATACAGACTGAAGTGGATCTGGCACTGGTTCAAAAATCCCCTGCAGGTCTTCGCATCTCCATCATAGCGATGAGGTAGCGGCAGAGAAAATCTGGGATCAGCACTGCCAGGAGGTGTAGTCAGAGGGTCTGTACTGCCAGGAGCTGTAGTAGGAGGAACGGCAGCTTGCACATCCAGCCGATGTGCAATAATGTTCAATGCCTGGAAGAGTTGGTCCTATTCGAGACCGGAGGTCTAGCATATCCGCCCGCATCACTTCTGACGTCATCATGGTCTTGGATTGACCAGCGGGGTCCATGGCCTGAGTGTACTGTCACGTTGGGTTCGTGGACCCACTGGGCCGTACCACCTTAACGGTATGGCAGCTGGCCAACAGGACACAGGTCAAAGTCTACAGTTCAAATAGGTGTACCTGTGGCAACTTCGGACAGCAGCAAGACAGGCGCGGATGAGACTTTGGCAGCAGCCAGACACCAGGCGTGGTGTAACAGGACAGGCGTAGTACTTAGCACAGCACGACTCCAACTCAATACGGCACTTGGTTCTGGATAGCATGGGACACAGGATACAGGGAGCAGGAACGGGAACACTGGGAACTAAGAAACACTAAGGGACCATTTGCAGAGACAAACATAGGTAACGACAACAACGCTCAGGCAATGCAGGAAGTTACTGGGCCCTTCTTATAGTCTAGGGTGCTCATGGGCTAATTTGGTACTTTAAGAGCAGGCACGAGCGCGCGCACCCTGCGGGAGCAGGCTGAGTAAAGCGGAAGTGAGCGCTGGCGTCTCCTGAGGAGGAGATGCGGGCCAGAGCTCACTGATCCATGGCTGCGTCAGTCAGGAGGTGAGTGAACCTGACATCCAAGCGGCCATGGGAATTACATAGGCGGAAGCTCATGTTCCGGCTCTCACATCGGGTTTACATTTCCGGGGGCGATAACTGTGTCGCAGACTTTCTCAGTTGCGAAACGGTGAATCCCGGGGAGTGGTCTCTTCACCAAGATGTCTTTGACCAAATTTGTCTCAGGTGGGGGTCATCCGGACGTGGACTTGATGGCCTCCAGGTTCAATCGACAGGTCCCCTGCTTCATCTCCCAAGCTCGGGATCTAGAGGCCAGCGCCGTGGACGCTCTCGTGTCACCATGTTCGGACTTTGGTCTCCTGTACATCTTCCCTCTCCTGCCGTGGCTCCTCCAATGTATCACGGCAGTGGGGATTCCTGCCATTCTGGTGGCCCAAGATTGGCCATGCCGCGGCCCTTGTGTGCCTATTGGCCGATGTCCCGTGGCCCTCACCTCTCCATCTCGACCTTCTTTCTCAGGGACCTCTCCCCACCAGAATTTAAGGTCGTTACGTTTACAGCGTGGCTGTTGAAGCCGCCGTTCTGAGGGCTCGAGGCTTTTCGGAGAGAGTGTTATCCTCACCATGCTTAAGGCTAGAAAGTTTTTTTCAGCCCGCATTTACCATCGTTCATGGTAGGCTTACCTTGGTTGGTGTGAGGATTGCAAGCTTGCCCCAGAATTCTTTCCTTTTTACAGAGGGGTTTGGATCACGGTTTGACTCTCAGCTCCCTGAAAGGGTAGGTGCCTGCCCCTTCCATCTTGTTTGGTCACCCGTTGACATCTAAAGCTGACATTAACACTTTTTTTGCAGGGGGTGGCTCATGTGGTCCTTTATTATCGTCCTCCGATTCCCTCGCTGGATCTGAATTTTGTCTTGTATGTCTAACAGTCTACTCCATTTGAACCCTTAAAAGAGATCTCTCTTCGCTTTCTGTCATGGAAGGTGGTTTTTCTGGTTGCGGTGACCTCCGTGTTGGCGGCTCTTTCTTGTAGTTTCTGACTCTTCGCCAAGACAAGGCGGTGCTTTGTACGATGCCCTCCTTTTTGCCTAACGTGGTTTCGGCCTTCCACATACATGAGGGTATTGTCTTGCTGTCTTATTGTTCTTCTCCCAGTCAACCTGGATATTGTAAGTGCCCTGCGGATTTACCTTTCTATCACTGCTTTCTATCGTCAGTTGGATTCCCTCTTCATCCTCCCAGAGGATCCCAAGAAGGGTTTGGCAGCCTCTAAGGTCACCATTGCTCGGTGGATTCTAATGATTGTTCGGAAGACTTATCACGTTCGGGGAAAGGTTACCCCTTCCTAGGTCACGGCCCACTGTACCAGAGCCGTTGGGGCTTCCTGGACTGTGCGCCATCAGGCCTCTGCCCTTCAATTGTGCAAGGCGGCCACGTGGTCTTCCCTGCACACCTTTGTCAAGGTGCATACCTTCGCCTCTGCAAACGCTTTTCTGGGTCGCAATGTATTGCAGGCATCTGTAAAAATAGCTGACCTTGTGCAGCTCTAGGACGTCCCAAGGTCTGTGTGTGTCACCCAATGTAACAAACAAGAAAACAGGATTTTTTTGAGTACTCACCGTAAAATCCTTTTCTTGTCCAGTTCATTGGGGGACACAGCTCTCACCCATTTGTTTCAAAGTTTTTGCGTTTAGAGTTGTCAGTTTGAGGGATTCCCCTCTTGTGTTTGACATACTTACCTTACCTTGTATCTGCTTCTCATACTGCTTGTGGAGAGACTGAATAGCTCAGCGTGTGTGGGCATGGTATATCCTGTAGGAGGAGTCACTTTTTTATTTCTTAGTGCCAAGCCCCATAGTGGCAACAACATATACCCACTGTTTGTGTTCCCAAATGAACTAGACAAGAAAAGGATTTTACGGTGAGTACTCAAAATATCCTGTTATTGCTTTATCTGTGCTTTATGATTAGTCTGGATTCACACATAGTGTTTTGCTGTGTTTTTCGTGGCGTTTTTAATGGTGCTTTATGTAGCAGTTTTTAATGCGGCCAGATGTTAAATTTAAATCTATAGTAAAATATAAAATGCACTACACACAACTGCGTTTTGATTTGTGGTGTTTTTGAGGCAATTTTGTGGTCATGGATATGGCTTTTTTTTCAGGCGTTTTTTCCCATAGGCTTCTCTATAGGACCTCAAAAAAGCCAGAAAAAAAGCATGTATAAAATGACACTTCATCAAAAGCGCTTTTGAAAACGCCACTAAAAACACCTAAAAAAAAGCATGTTTTAAAAAAAATTATTCTAGTGTTTTTAGAAGCTTTTTTTTTAACAGTGTCAAGAGCCAGAAAAATTCTGTGTGTGAAGGAGGCCTTAAGCCTTACCTCTGGCAAGGCTTAAAAATAGGTCACCGATGACAGACCCTGAGGCCTTCAACCCATTTTACTGCACGAGGGACGGGGAGGGAGGCTCCGTCTAACCGCTCAGATACTGCAGTCGTTATTGACCGCGGCATTTGAGTTGTTAAACGTCTGGGATCTGAGTTATCTTCAATTTTGGTAGTTGAAGGCAGGTGTCAGCTGTTTGAAACAGCTGGCACCTGCCGCATATGGTGCACATCTGACAAAACTGAACATTGGATGTCGCCAAGGACCTAAAGTGACTTTTTACGTAATTTTTTTTGTAACAAGTCTCCAGGCTTGTGACTTAAAAAGCAGTAGCTTGGCATCCCAGTCAATTACTAAGCTTTATGGTATGTTCACACACACTATTTACGGATGTAATTCTGGCGTTTTAGCCCCGATTACATCCGAAAATGCGCCTCAATAGCGTCGGCAAACATCTGCCCATTTATGTGAATGGGTCTTACGATGTTCTGTTCAGACGGTCATTTTTTTACGCCCCGCTGTCAAAAGGCGGGGCGTAAAAAAGACGCCCGCGTCAAAGAAGTGTCCTGTCATTTCTTGGGACGTAATTGGAGCCGTTATTCATTGACACCAATGAAAAGCAGCGCCAATTACGTCCGTATTGGACGCAGCGTTCAAGCGCCCGCACATGCCGTTACGGCTGAAATGACGGGGCTGTTTTCTCCTGAAAACAGCCCCGTAATTTCGGCCGTTATGGACGCTGTAGAGTGAACATACCCTCAGGGTATGTTCACACGCTTAACAAAAAACGTCTGAAAAATACGGAGCTGATTTCAGAGAAAACAGCCTCGGATTTTCAGGCGTTTTTGAAGCTGAGAATGAAATTTGGAGCTTCTTTTGAGGCTTCTTTTCAGGCGTTTTTCATAGTGTTCAATGGAAAATCAGCTCCAAAAAATGCCTCACGAAGTGGCATTCTACTTCTTTTTACGGAGCGTCTTTTTACGCTCCGTTTTTTGACAGCCAAGTGTAAAATAGGGGTATGTGCACATGATGAGAGGCTTTTACGTCTGAAAAGACAGACTGTTTTCAGGAGAAAACAGCTGCCTCGTTTCAGACGTAAAAGCTCCTCCTCGCATTATGCAAGGCGTCTGTGACGCTCGTAAATCTTGAGCTGCTCTTCATTGACTTCAATGAAGAACGGCTCAAATTAAGTTGCAAAGAAGTGCCCTGCACTTCTTTGCCGAGGCAGTCAATTTACACGTCGTCGTTTGACAGCTGTCAAACGACGACGCGTAAATTACAGGTCGTGTGCACAGTACGTCGGCAAACCCATTCAAATGAATGGGCAGATGTTTGCCGACTTATTGTAGCCCTATTTTCAGGCGTAAATCAAGGCATAATACGCCTCGTTTACGCCTGTAAATAGGTCGTGTGAACCCAGCCTAAAGGCTCGTAAGAACAGAATATCGTAATTCCCATTGAAAGCAATGGGCAGATGTTTCGTAGGCGTATTAGGGAAGTTTTTTCAGGCGTAATTTGAGGCGTAAAACGCCTCCATTACGTCTGAAAAGAGGTCGTGTGCACATACCCTAAGGGTATGTTCACACGTGCACGTCCGTTACGGCCGAAATTACGGGGCTGTTTTCAGGAGAAAACAGCCCCGTCATTTCAGCCGTAACAGCATGTGCAGGCGCTTGAACGCCGGACGTAATTGGCGCTGCTTTTCATTGGAGTCAATGAATAATGGCTACAATTACGTCCCAAGAAGTGACAGGACACTTCTTTGGCGCGGGCGTCTATTTACGCGCCGTCTTTTGACAGCGACGCGTAAATATACGCCTCGTGTGAACAGACAAACGTCAGCCCATTGCTTTCAATGGGCAGATGTTTGTCAACGCATTCAAACCGTAATTTCGGACGTAATTCCAGGCGTAAAACACCCGAATTACGTCCGTAATTTGGCCGTGTGAACATACCCTTACAAACTAGCATTGTTCCGTAGCTGCACTGTATTCCCCAACACAGTATGCCAGTCTTTATGAATGTTGCCCTAAAGATTGTTCAGTTATCAACCACATTGTATTAATGGGATTTTTTTAAATCCCATTTGCTACATTGTAACATGTCTTATATAAGGGCTCTGTAGTATGATTTAAAAAAAAGAACAAAAAAACAACCGGAGAAATGTATTCCCTTGACATAGTTAGGTTTTTACGTGTTTTAGATGCTTGATACATGCTGACAGAACACTTGCAAATCGCGTTGTTTGCAGCATTTTTTACGGCCAACGGCTGAAAAACCGGAAACAGAACGCCTCCAAACACCTGCCCATTGATTTCAATGGGAAAAACTGCGTTCTGTTCCGACGGCCCGTTTATTTACGCGGCCGTTTTGAAAAGTGCAGGTCACTTCTTGGGACGTTTTTAAAGCCGTTTTTCATAGACCCTATTGAAAACAGCTCCAAAAACGGCGGTAAAAAAGGCAGCGAAAAACGCAAGTGGCTTAAAGAAAACTTCTGAAAATCATCGTATTTGCAGGCGTTTTTGAGTTTGCGTGTGAACATACCCTTACACTGGTTTCTGACAGGCAGTTATAACTAAGAATCTGCTAACAACATCTTTTAACAAGTTAGCAGAACAGAACAATTCATTGACTTTACTGGTATTTTGTATTAAGAGGATAAAACACTTTAAAGGAGTATTCCCATCTTATAAATTATGGCATATCGCTATGATTGGTTGAGATCTGACCTCTGGGTCCCCTACTGATTCTGAGAATGAAGGGGCTGCAGTGCTGATTTAGTGATGTGTCCCCTTCTAAGATTCATTTAAAAGGGGCCGTGCTGCAGTTGTTGCTGTGCAGGGAAAATCAGTGAAGGGGGCGCAGTGCTAGAATAGCAGTGCAGCCTGCTCATTCTCAGGATTATAAAGTGAGGGCATAGCCTAGCGATATGCCATCACTTTGTAAGATGGGAGTAACCCTGTAATCTTTAAAGGGGTTTTCCCATCAGAGACATTTATGACATACAGTATCCACAGGATATGTCATAAATGTCAGATAGATGCGGTCCCACCCCTTGGATCTGCACCTATCTCTAGAACTACTGCTCTGTGTTGTGGCTGAAGCGTGTGATTCCCGACCATGAATTACGGAAACAGCATAGCTCGCTAAGCTATGCTGTTTCCGTAAGTCCCATAGAACTGAATGGTAGTTACGGAAACAGCCATTTACTACTACTGTTACGCCCCAAACAACCTCTTTCATATAGGAGCTGCCACCATGGTGTTCAGCTAATGCCACATGTCCAGGTCCCCGTCATGCTACACTGTAGTTCATAGTTGCCAACATTTGAATTTTTTTTCTAGGGACACTTTGGCTTTGACAGGGTGTGATGTGGCTTACCACGGAGAGTGATTTGTTGGGGTGTGGCTTACCTTGATTTGTCATAATGTAATTTTTTTTTTTAACAAATATTCCTGGTATACTGTCCTCACTATAAGAAACTCACGATGAGCGCAGTAAAGAGGGAGGGATTGTCCACAAGAGTGATCTCAGATGCCATTTTCAGTTAAAGTTATCATTTTATAAAGTATGGTTAACACCTTTAATCCAAATCAGACACTATAATACAGACCCTATAAATTAGAGCCCAGAACAGAATCCATGGCCCCATTATTTCCTCATCCCCCTCTATATCCACCTTTGCGTATGTGGGACAGTGCCATGTACAAATATTTGTTGGGATTGCCCTTTAAAAGATAGGGGCGATGCAAGCAAATTTGACACTGTTGCCAGCTATGATAGTGCATGGGGACCTGCAATGTACCAGAGGTTAAACTGTAATTTCAGGTACTTGACCCTGGGATCGTAGAGTTCATTCAGTTAAAGACTAGAACCATAGCCTATCTTTTCCACCCCCCTGTATAGCCACCAACACCCCAGAATTTACCCATCCCATAAAAACACAGACACATTAGGTTGGATAAATCTTTGCCACAGCAGCCATTTTATTAACAAACATAAATAACAATAAACAAATTAGCATAGAAAAATTAACATGGAAAGGGGGGTCCTTGGAGCTACACAAATCTGGCGCCAACAATTTGCCCATCGGCATAATATTTACCCCCAGCCGCCTCCCACCGGCTCAGGGGCACTGTCATAACTGCAGTTGGCTGTCCTTAAATGCCACCACTCCCCGGGACACCACCCAGCAGGAGCCCAAATTGAGCCAGACCACCGATCAATTATATAATTCGGGAGGGACCATACCCACGATGAATCCCCCCCCCCACAATTTACCACCAACTCAAAGACCCCCAATCCGCCATACGAACATACTTAGAAAACCTTCAAGTATGAGAGCCCCCACCCAGCAACAGAGCACATTCCACCCCCTCCTGGATCCGAAGGGCCCAAAGGTCAATGCCGACTGCATTAAGGTGTACACCATTGCCAAACCAAAAATTCCCCTGACCGTCCTCAAAGTCATAGTGACGAACGAAAACACCCCCGTGCCTCACCACGAACCCGGAAACCGCCCGGTTAACCTTAACGCGCGCCTTGTTAAGCCGTGCCACGGAACAGACATTCCGCCAAGACTTACGTGGGACAATTTCCGACCACGCGACCACTACCCCTGGAAAAGTGGACCACAGTCGGAGAAAGTCGTATTTAACATCCCTAATGAGTTCTCTAAAGGGGCGCACACCCAGATCGTTGCCCCCCGACATGCAACACTAAGACGTCAGGGGCCCTATCCAACTGTGCAAAGCGATGGAAATCAGGGAGAACCCGGCTCCAGACCATACCACTGCACCCGAGCCAGCGGACTAAGACCTCAGACCGCTGGAAGCCCAACTGTCACCCGTTAGGGTGGACGTCAGCCCTCACCGCCCCCCAGTGCACATATGAGTGCCCGAGTATCCACACCAGCCGCAGAGAGGAATCTAAAAAGGGGACAACAAAAGGAAGGGTAACAGGAAAAGGAAAAATGGGGGGGGGGGGAGGGTGATGACCAGACCAGAAAAACACAAACACTGGACAACACCACACAGGCACCACTTCCTAAACACCAAATCACAAAAACTGAGGGCGAACGTATGACTGGAACCTACGAGAATCCCACCTGCCTATACGCCTAACCACTTCGGGTCCTAACCCCCAGGCCACTGCCTCCGTCGCTGCCCCGATACGAAACAAATGAGGTGTGAACAGTGACCCATCCAACCCCAAGACCACCAAACAAAGGCGCAAAACACCCAGGTGAACTGATATCGTGACAAATAAGAGACGTCAGCATGGCACAAAAACTGCCCCCTGACGCTCCGTTGAATCGCGCTGTAACGTGAGAAACACTCCACTGGGCACATCTGAGCCCCTGCCGCCACCCATAATACCACCCTCTTACCACGACCACCCTGATCCGTCTTGGAACGCCTAATCCATAACTCAACCTTCCTGTCCAACAACAACACGTCGTCCGCCCGCAACCCCCCAGCCCTCCTAGTGCGAGGAACGACTAACTCTCCTATCCTAAGGGCCCCAAATAATGCCCACGAAAAAGCCAAACGGTACAACGCAACTTCAAAAGCCGAAAAACAAACGGACTCCAATACTCCCCACAGACGTTCTAACAATGAAAAGGAAACGGGGCACCAACCGTCTGGCAAAACTCTACCCTTAAGATAACCCCTCAGGGCCTGGCCCACCAAAAAAATCTTTTGTGACATCCCTGAAACCCCGTAGTTTGAAACGGAAGGCCAGAGGTGCCACAGAACTCCCCTGGGTGGAGGAAGCCGACACATTATTAATGGCCAATACCACCCCCATTTTGTCACAATGAAAGCGTACCTTGCTGTCCCGGAACCTGTCGCTCCAAATCTCTACCGCAACCAGGATAGGAAAAAGTTCCAGGAGAGCAAGGTTCCTGACTAGTCCCATGTTGACCCACGCCAAGGGCCACCGCGACGCACACCATTGACCCTTGCAAAAGGCCCCGAATCCCACTCCCCCCGCCGCAGCAGTAAAGAGCTCCCAGACTAAACTATCCACCACCGGGGACATAATCAGTGACCGCCCATTATACAACCGTAGGAACTCAGCCCAAACCTCCAAATCCGCCCTATGTTCCCTAGTCAGCCGGACAAAATGATGAGGGGCCTTAACGCCTGCCGTCGCCCCCGAGAGATGCCTGCGGAAAACACGCCCCATGGGCATAATCCGACAGGCGAAGTTAAGCTTGCCCAGCAGCAACTGCAACTCTCTAAGGGGAATTTTTCGTAAATGCCGAGCCCGACAAACTTCCGCATGCAGAGCTTCCAGCTTATTACCCGAAAAGCGACACTCTATTTTAACGGAATGAATCGTGAGTCCAAGAAAAACAATACACAAGCACGGCCCTTCCATCTTGTCAGGGGCCAACGGGGGAAAACCAAACAGTTTAGTCACCCATTCGATCGAGCGGCAGCAGCGTAGCACACAGAGGGGAACCCGCAGGACCAATACATAAAAAATCATCCAGTAATGGATAACTAACGAGACACCCGCCACGTCACAAATCACCCATTCTAGGAAGGAGCTAAAAGCCTCAAAATAAGCACAGGAAATCGAGCACCCCATTGGGAGGCATATATCTATAAAATAAGCCCCGTCCCAATAACATCCTAACAGCCGCTGGCTATCCGGATGCACCGGGAGGAGGCGGAAAGCAGACTCAATATCGTTTTTTGCCATGAAGGAGCCCCCCCCCGTAACACCGCACCCACTCCACCGCCGCATCAGAAGACGTGTACACCACTGAGCAGAGGTCAGGAGCAATCCCGTCATTAACCGACAACACGCGCGGGTGAGATAGGTGATGAATAAGCCAAAACTTATTTGGCTCCTTAGGCACTACCCCGAGCGGAGAAACAACCAGGTGGGGAGTAGGAATATCCGCGAAGGGGCCCGCCATCCTGCCCAATGACACTTCCTTGCTCAACTTACCCCTAACCACCTCAGGATATAGCAGAGCTGAATGCAAATTACGCAATGAGAAGGGGACTTCATGAGGGGGGACGGGGATACGAAAACCGAACCGAAAACCATCAAACAACAGCACCGCCCTCGTCCTTTCAGGAAACCTATTTAAGTACAGTTCCATCTTTTCTCATCTCACCAGAGTCAGGCCCATGAACAACGCCGCCCGATCCCTTCCCCTTACCCTTTCGGAAACATTTAGCAGACCCGTGTGAAGTCCCGCCGCCGGAGGAGCAACTATGCTTACAGCCAGGCCCGTACTTGCATTGACCCTCATTAAATTGGCAAAAGAACCCTGACTTACTGCCCGATGCCTACGCACTATGACTGGGTTTTGCAGAGGGGCCAGCAGCACCGGCCCCACCCTGAAAGGACTGGCCGTAACGAACCGGAGCCATAACGCGCAACTACAACCCTATGTCCTTATTACCCCACCTGATATTGGGACACATCGCCTTACGCTGCCGGAATTGCTCATCATAACGCAGCCACGTCTGCCCACCGTAAAGCCAATGCGCCTCGCCAATAGCGTCCATGTACCCGAAGAGGGCGGAACAATGTTCCGGCGTCTTCTCACCAATAACACTTGCCAATATGGTAAACGCCTGCAGCCAATTCGCAAAAGTTTGGGGAATCAACCTGTACCAACGTTTCTCCTTGTCCTCCTTTTTGCTCTCAAAACGCTTCCCTTTATCTCGGTTATATTTTTCAAGGAGGAGTAGCGAGAATATCTCCACATATTCGTCCCTCCAAATTTTTTCCCTAACCTCTGATTTCAAGTGCGCACCCAACGCGCCCTCAAAGCACACATACACCTTTCCTTTCGCCTTATCATCTAAACGCACCCAGTCCACCTCATTGTCCTTCTCAGTCTGCACAGACACCGTCACTCCAGCCTCCCTAGAACCTAACACGACGCCCGCAAGATGACTATCTACCACAGGCCCCATCGTCGGCGGAACCCACATGGGAAGTGGGGAAGGGGAACCAGACGAACCCCCCACCCCACGCGAGAATCTCCGAGACGCAACCAAGCAACTCTTGAACATCGCCCCGTTACTCCCGACTAACGCAGGTGCACTGCTACCGCCCAACCTAATGCCGCCCCCCCTGGGAACCACCCTCCACCCCCGGGGACCGAAAAATAGCAGGTAATGAAAATGTGGGTGAAATTCTACTCACCAGGCTGCGTAGGTGCTGTGTCCCTATCAGCCGGGGCGAAGGAATCCTCCGGACGTCCCTCTTCTCCATCGACCTCCCAATCCCCAGCGCATCTGGACCGGCAGGGCCTGGACAGGCGCCACACGACCAGCAGCTGCGGCCCTCCCTGGAAACATCTTGGGCCATAGAAGACGACATGGGCCTCTCCGCCCGACAGTTCTGGGCTGACACCTCCACGCAGCCAGTGGGGCGCCGCCCACCAGGATACCTCCGTGTCACCGCCGACCGCGGCACACGCCTGCGTGCAGGTTCACCGACCTCCAGGTGTCTGGCGGGCTGTCCGACCGGAACATCGCCAGAACAGCCCGCCGCAGCTCGACGCACATCAGGACGGGAGACGAGGGGCGGTCCCAGAGGCAAGGGAGCCCTTTCCCCCATCTCCGCAGAGTCAGGCCGGCTGCTCGGATTCCTCTCAGACCAAGCCCGCCGACCCCAAGCAGTGGGGCGGGGGACCTGGCCTGGAGGGACCCTAGAGGGACAGAGTCTCCGGGCTCAGGCGTTCAGGAGGCCGCGTACGACGGGACCGCCGCCGCACAGGGGATGACGTCACCGCCTGAGCCTCGGAGTAGCAAGGATCCACACTGCCAGACAGTCCCAGCTGCTCTGCGCTCCCGACTGCTGCTCCCACCGGCTCAATCTCCAAAGGGCTGGCCAGCCCCAGACCGTCTGCCAACCACGCCATCCCCCTTTCAGCGACCGCAGCACGAAGCTGCACCAGCAAGGCCTCCATCAGTTTAGCGCTCAGTGGCGTGAACTCACAACTCTATTCTGACCATTGATGGTGCTAACTCCCCTGCCTTCCCTTATATAACTAATGCCTCACCCAATTATCCCCCTCCCCTACATGTCTCCTCCCCTACGCTTCCTTAACACTTTCCTGCCTACACCCCTGGTCATGCTGGCCTACCCTAAGTCTTCCGGCCTGTGTCCGGCCCGTACTTTCTGAGTGATAGGCTGTGGGCTCCGATATTTCCCAAATGCCTAAGGGATCAATCCACCCCTAGTCATGCTTTAAATCAGCTTTTGCCTCAAGTGTAGAAGGCCCACCCCAGTTATACTTACCTAGTTGTTGCTGAACCTGAGAATCTGATTGTGTCCTTGCAGGTCTCTCATAATGCAAGCATAACTTCTTTTCTGAGTGGCACATGTAAAAAAGTCTTACAAGTCGGGGATAAGCAATTTTATACCACTTTACCATTGCTACCAATTCGAGCACAATTACAAGCATAACAGTGCATATTATGCATTTTTCACCATGTGCAGTTTATTCATTTTACTGTGTTGATAACGTCAAAGTGTCATAGTCATACAATGTGGTATCTGCCCACAGTAAATAAATGCTGACTCTGGGGTTCATACATCTCATTGCCTCATTGTATTCACATAACCGGACATGTCACTGGCTGTGGGCTCATGTCAATAATTTCCCTGTCTTTCTGCTTAGTAGGGTTAAAACCGAAACGTGATATTTTACATTATCCCTTATCAGCAGAGGTATCCAAAGTCCATACAGAAGGCCATGTTTCCAAGAGCAAAGAGTAATACAGGGGGGTGGTAGGTAAATGAAATTGAAAGCTGAAGGGAAAGCTTGCACTTTATGGTATTGGTCTATTAAGAAGATCATCAAAATATTTTATTTAAAGTTAGAAGATATAGCCCTTGCTTAAAGAGGCTCTGTCACCAGATTATAAGTGCCCTATCTCCTACATAATCTGATTGGCGCTGTAATGTAGATAACAGCAGTGGTTTTTATTTTGAAAAACGATAATTTTTGAGCAAGTTATGAGCTAGTTTAGATTTATGCTAATGAGTTTCTCAATGGACAACTGGGCGTGTTTTTACTTTTTACCAACTGGGTGTTGTACAGAGGAGTGTATGAGGCTGACCAATCAGTTCCAGCCCGGCATGATCCACAGCACAGTGATTGTGCAGTGAAAGAAAACACAATACACGCCCAGTTGGAAATACAGGAGAAAACACGCCCAGTTGTCCATTGAAAAGCTCATTTGCATAAATATAAAATTGCTCATAACTTGGGCACAAATTATCGTTTTTAAAAAAAAACTACTTTGCTGTTATCTACATTGCAGCACCCATCACATTCAATAGGAGATAGGGATTTGATAATCTGGTGACAGAGCCTCTTTAAAGGGGTATTCCCAACTTAAAAATGTATGGAATATGTCCTAAAGGATATATAGGATATGTACTAAATGTTTGATAGATGCTCTGGAATCTATAATCGAGATCGAGATTCAGGCTTGCTCGGCTGTTTCCGTAACTCCCATAGAGTAGAATGGAGAGAGTCGCGTGGCCCCCTCTCCACTAGTCCCCACCTGGAATCTACGGCCAGTGTTTCATGTGGACCCACTGGGCTACTCTGCCGTAACGAAGTAGCTGCTGGCCAAACAAGTATAGAACAATCACTGGTAGATGGTACCTTGATGGCCGGCTGGTGCCGGATTACTGGAAGGAGGCTGGTGCCGGATTACCGTAAACAGGCTGGTGCTGGGTATCTGGAAGCAGGCTTGTGCTGGTTTATCGGAAGCTGGCTTGTGCTGGTTTATCGGAAGCTGGCTTATGCTGGTTTATCGAAAGCTAGCTTGTGCTGGTTTATCAGAAACTGGTTTGTGCGGGATTATCGGAAGCTGGTTTGTGCTGGATTATCGAAAACTGGTTTGTGCTGGATTATCGAAAACTGGTTTGTGCTGGATTATCGGAAGCAGGACTGGTCACGGACACTGGACTCAGGATGTAGGACTGGTCACAGACACTGGACTCGAGGTACAGGTCTGGTCATGGACACTGCACTCAGGATTCAGGACTGGAGGAAGACGACGGTGGTGAATAGAAACAAACTGGCTGTTGCCGAGGGGAGTCGGCCGTAGGCGCTACAGCCAGCAGGCAAAACAGGGGTCGATATAGGTGCAGGTACTAAAGAGCAGGGACCGGCATCTATTAGACATTTATGGCATATTTTATGGAGATGTCATAAATGTCTAAATTGGGAATACAGGATTAGAACTACATTCCCATTAATTGTACATTTATAAAAATAAATATTGTGAGCTTTAAGGAGTTAATAATGACCGCCCATACGCCTTTTCACGGCGGTCATTAAAGGTACTTATGCCACAACGCTGCCTTTTCACGTCATCCAAGTGTTCTTAGAGGGAGAGAGCACCCTCTATCACCCCATCAGCACCCCTGCAATGCTATCGCTGGGTGCTAATGATTTCCATGGCAGTTGGGGGTCTAACAAAGGCCCCCGGGTCTGCCTTTAGTGAATACCTGTCAGTTTAACTTTTTTTGTTGTCGCACTATGGGACTTTACTATGTAATCATTTGATTGTTTTTATAATACACTGCAATACTGCTGTATTGCTGTGCATTATAAAAGCAATCAAATGATCGCATAGAAAAGTCCCATAGTGGGAGTGAAAAAAAAAAGTTACAAATAGTTGCACAAAGTTACTAATAAATAAATCCTTGGAGGGGCGTGGCTTGGACATGGCGCTGACCAGACGTGCTGCTTGAGAGCTCCGTTCCTGCACTTCCATAACCCGCTCATATGCATACTATAAAGACACACTTCAACCTACCTAATGGTCAGGAAATCTAAGGCAACCACGGGGACTCCATACTGTACGAGGCAGATGTCTTCAGCCGGCTCCATTCAAAGATTCCTCACTGACGCTGCTGCCGGGCCGTCTCCCAAGATGGCGCCGCTGGAGGGGAGACGAACTGGAACAGGATTCCCGCTTGCAGAGGAGTCTTCTTCGGGGGTTGCCGCTGCAGCATCAGGTACCGACAGTACCCCCTCTTCGGTCTCTGGCTCCCTGGGTCCGTTTCCTTCCCTGCAGGCGGGGGTGGAGATGTGTCCTTCTGGAACTGTCATGGCGCTTCCCGCTCCATCCTGCTCGCCACGTGGTGTTAGTCATGGCACCCGGGTCTCTCCTTCCTCACCCTCTGGCAGGCTGGGGTCTGCATCGATGCCTGCTTCTCCTCGGGATTTGGATCTACATTCCTCTCCCCACAGTGTCGGCTCTGCTAGCATGGGAGATGATTTACAGGGCCTGAGACAACAGTTTGCCACATTGCCCACTAAACAGGACATGGAGCGTTATGTGAATCGTCTTGAGATGACCTATAAATCTGAGATACAGGCTCTTACGACTAATGTCTCTCAATTGTCCGATCAAGTTCAGCGCATAGAAGGCGACGTTTCCACAGTTACACAGCAGCAAGTCTCTCATGCAGAACGGCTGGATCATCACTCCCAGCAGATTCATGCTCTATTTAACCTGGCTGAAGATCATGAGAATCGGAATCGCCGTAACAATATTCGGCTCCGGGGTATTCCTGAGGATATATCTCCTTGTTTAACTCCCTGCTGGAGCGTCCTGCTGATGATCCATTGGAGCTGGATAGGGCTCACAGGACTCTTGGCCCTCGTAACCCGGATCCTGATAGGCCTAGAGATCTGCTATGCCGTGTCCATTTTTTCTCTCTAAAGGAGCAGATCATGAGGAAGGCCCGAGATAAAGGAGAAGTCTTATTACAAGGGGTCAAGATCCAGTTGTTATCCGATTTGTCCAAGATGACCCTGGACAAACGCAGAGTGCTTCGTCCTTTACTGGATGTGCTGAGAGAGCATGAGATCTCCTATTCCTGGGGTCACCCCTTCCAGCTACAGGTTCGCAGGGACGGGACATTGCTGAGTGTTCGAGACCCAGGAGATGTCCCGGACTTCTGTGCTGCCCTCCAGGTGCCGAGAGTTTCCTTGCCTGATTGGCCGTATGTCCCTCTACCACCACAGCGTCCAAGGCCACGCCGGCGTGGTCGTTCTCCCGCTTCTCCTATGGGTCGTCCTGGTGGGCGACGTGCTGATCCGCTGTGATTTCGTCTGGATGTTTTTTTTTTTTGTAGGCCAGCAGTCGGCTTAGGCCTGTTAAGTTCAATTGTTACCGCTTATATCTTGGGAGGCGAAAGTCTGATGTGTTCATGTGATACTCTGTTATACTGGTTCTTTCGCTCTGGGCAGGGGCTGCAGGTGATCAGATAGGCCATTTGCCCATGATTAATTAATGTTCCTCAGCCGCCAGTCCTACTGCACTATGTATGTTATGTGATTATCTACGTTTTTACTAATTACATGCCTGTATACTCATGCGGTAACTGTGTAAATTTCCGGGAATGTATTGTTATGCTGGCATCTCTGTTCGATCCTGAGCTAATATCGGCCATTACTTCATTTTCTCGTGATATTGAGCTAATTGCTTTGATCTTCTTTCCATTCATGTTTTGGTTCTAAGATGTGTGATATTTGCACTGGGTTGGGGGGTGCGGGGCGCCGGCTAGACCTTGTCCTGACACTTCTCCTCTTAGGGACTCACTGGTTATATCCGGTGTATATTGGATTGTTTCTCCTTGAGTAGCTCAAGGAGTGGGTGATTATTTCACCTGTCTGTTTGTTTTTGTTGTCGGGTCTCCCTTCCTTGTTTGTCCTGTTGCTGTTCGTCTCGCCTCTGCTTAGTGCATTGCTCTACGAGTTCCTTCAGTGAGAGGTGGCGATGGCACAATTGAAGGTTTGTACCTTTAATGCTAGGGGGCTTGATGTCCCAGAAAAACGCTCACAAATTTTATATAACATGCATAAAGAGCGGGTACATATTTTGTTCCTACAAGAGACCCACTTTCAGGCGGGCCATACACCACAGTTCACGAATCGATATTTTCCGGCCTGGTTCCACAGTACCAACCCAGAATCCAAGTCCAAGGGTGCCAGTATATGTATTCATAAGTCACTCTCTTATAAAATTCTTGATGTTCTGGTTGACGCGGATGGTCGATATGTTTTTCTCAAGCTATCCATATGTAATAAGATCTTTACTCTGGCTAATATGTACCTCCCCAATAAGGACCAGGCACGAGTGGGCCAATTGTATTTAAGGAAATTGGAGGAGTTCACTGAGGGCGTTTTAATTGTTGAAGGTGATTTTAATTTGACTTTCGATTCCAGACTTGACACCTCCTCGGGCAGGTCTGTTGTCCCTAAGTTGCATTTGGGGGCACTGAAAACTGTGATGCATTCCATGCAGTTGATTGAAGTGTGGAGGATTCTACACCCTCAGGTAAGAGAATACACTTATTTCTCCCAACTGCATAACATGTACAGTAGGATAGACGCTTTTTTGATTAGCCACCACTTGCTTACCTGGCATCCTACCTCTGACGTGGGCCCTATGGTTTGGTCGGACCATGCCCCTGTGTTTCTGAATCTCACATTTCCTAACTCGTTGCCTAATTTCCAATCCTGGAAACGTAATGACAATTTGTTGCGGGATGCAGTATGCGTGGCGGCCATTAAAGATTCACTTACCGGTTTCTTTTTTGGTTCATGAACATGAAGCTACTCCCTTGCCACTCCAGTGGGAGGCACTGAAGTTTGTCATTCGAGGGGTACTAATACAAAATGGGGCACGATTGAAGCGCGAAAAGGGGTTTGCTATTGCACGTCTCTTGATTCAGATACGGGATCTGGAATCCTGTCATAAACAGGTCCCATCCTCACAGATTTTTGTGGAGCACACTACAGCGAGAGAATCCTTGCGTTCTTTGATAGACCAGTCACACGCTCGGTTCAGGGATCGGATGCGTAAGCACTCCTACGAACATGCGGATAAATGCGGTAGGTCTCTGGCACGTATACTGCATCCCCGCACACAAGCGTCATATATTCCTAAAGTTTCATCTCCCTCGGGCGGTGAGGTTCATGACCCGGTTGGTATTACTGACTGCTTTAAACACTATTACTCGGCGCTATACAATATTAAAGGCCAATTTCATGATATGCAGGCGGAGGCGTTACGGGATAAAATCGACCGTTATGTTCATGATACTGCGTTGCCGACCTTGGAGGAGGGGGTGGCTTTGGAGCTTGAGGAGGATTTTTTGGAAGCCGAAGTGGAGCGTGCTATTGGAGAGTCACCCTTGGGCAAGAGCCCGGGGCCCGATGGGTTTAATAATAAATTTTATAAGGCATTTAAAGATCAATTGGCTCCTTTTCTGACGAAAGTTTTTAATTCGGTGTCCTCCTCGTGTCCCTTTGCGCCTCAATCCCTCGAGGCTCATATAACTCTCCTACCAAAACCAGGCAAGGATCCAACGGTGTGCGCAAACTTCAGGCCCATATCGCTAATCAATGTAGATGTGAAGCTTTTCGCAAAGTTGCTTGCCTCTCGTTTATCGCCATTACTGCCTGGCTTGATCGTGGATGATCAGGTGGGGTTTATGTGTGGTCGGGAAGCGCGGGATAACACGAACAAAACTCTCCTTTTGACGTCATACTGCCAAACCCGTAAGATACCGATGTGCTTACTCTCGATAGATGCCGAAAAGGCTTTTGATAGAGTGCACTGGGTGTTCCTCCGCAGTGTCCTGACGCAGGTTGGCCTTGGCACCACCATGGTGGATAGGATAATGGCCTTGTACCAAAGACCTACTGCTCGAGTTCGTGTCAACGGACTATTATCTGATCCTCTGTCTATTGCTAATGGCACGAGACAGGGGTGCCCACTTTCGCCTCTTTTGTATGTTCTGGTCATGGAACACCTGGCCGTGGCACTGCGGAACAACCCTAATATTAATGGTATACGCGTTGGCTCACAGCATCATAAATTGGCGTTATACGCAGATGACCTTCTGGTATACATTACAACTCCCATGATTTCTTTGCCATCTTTGACGGAGGAGTTTGAGTGCTTTGGTCATTTAAGTAACTTTAAAGTCAAATACTCTAAATCGGAGGCCTTGAATATCTCTTTGGATCACCCTCTAGCTGCCCATCTCGCTCAGGTATTTCCGTTCAGGTGGCAACCTACATCTTTAAAATACCTAGGGGTACATGTCCCCACACAACAGTCGGATTTGTATATGTAATGGCAGAAAGGAGGTGAAGGGAACAAGTGAGCCCTAATCTACCCACCGCCCTGTCCCTGCCTACTTGCAACGACCCGCCCTAGGCGACGGGGTACAACTTGGCGGCGGTCCCTACGCTGTCTAAGTGCAAGGGAGTACAAACAGGGAACACACAAGGGAATACAGTAGCCCACGGAACGTGGCGAGGAAACGGAGCGGTGAATGAGCCAGTCAGGATCAGGAAGTAGTGGAGTATACAAACGGGAGCACGGAGCAGAAGAAAGCCAGGGGCAGAGCAATGCAGGATAAACGGAACTGAAGCAAGGCAGAAGCACGGCAGAAGCAGGCTGGAGCAAGGCAGCAGTGGGGCCAGGAATCCAAGAAGAATAACAAGCAAGGAGGAAGAGAAAACGGCAGGTATAAATGGACAGGGGGCGGAGCTAACTCTGACTGACCAGGCCGCGATAGGCTCTCCCACTCCTGAGCCTGCCACCCTGATTGGTGGGAGCAGGTGTCAGTCTCAGAGGTCTGGCCTCAGGTGTCGACTGATTAATCCTGGGAGTATACCCAGACGTAGTGCCTGGCAGATCCTTTACAGTACTCCCCCTTTTATGAGGGGCCACCGGACCCTTACTAAGAGGACCCGGTTTAGTGGGGAAGAGAAGGTGGAACCTCCTGATCAATACCCCAGCGTGAACATCTCGAGCAGGTACCCAAGTCCTCTCCTCCGGCCCGTATCCTCTCCAATGGACCAGGTACTGGAGGGAGCCCTGGATCATCCTACTGTCCACAATCTTGGCCACCTCGAATTCCACCCCCTCAGGGGTGAGAACGGGAACAGGAGGTTTCCTCGAGGGGGACCAGGACGGGGAGCAGCGTTTCAGGAGGGAGGCATGGAAGACGTCGTGTATGCGAAAGGATGGGGGCAGCTCCAGACGGAAGGATACAGGGTTGAGGACTTCAATGACCTTATAAGGTCCAATAAATCGGGGAGCAAACTTCCTGGACGGGACCTTAAGGCGCAAGTTCCTCGACGACAACCACACCAGATCCCCGACGACAAACCGGGGGTTAGCAGAACGTCTACAATCAGCCTGAATCTTTTGTACGCTCTGGGACGCCTCTAGATTCTTCTGAACCTGGGCCCAGACTGTGCACAGTTCCCGATGAACGTCCTCTACCTCGGGATTATTGGAACAACCAGGGGAAATGGAGGAGAACCTAGGATTAAACCCGAAATTACAGAAAAACGGGGAGACCCCTGACGAGTTACTGACCCGGTTATTCAGGGAAAATTCGGCGAGGGGAAGGAATGAGACCCAATCAAATTGACAGTCAGAAATGAAACACCTTAAATATTGTTCCAGGGATTGGTTAGTCCTTTCCGTTTGGCCATTAGTTTCGAGATGGAAGGCGGAGGAGAAGGATAGATCAATCTCCAACTTTTTACAAAAAGCTCTCCAAAATAAGGAAACAAATTGTACCCCTCTGTCCGAAACGATATTGACTGGGGCCCCATGGAGACGCAGAATGTGTTTCACAAACAAAGAAGCTAACGTCTTGGCGTTAGGTAGTTTCTTAAGGGGCACAAAGTGGCACATCTTGCTGAAGCGGTCTACTACCACCCACACCACCGACTTGCCCTGAGATGGAGGCAAATCGGTGATAAAATCCATGGAGATATGGGTCCAAGGTCTCTGGGGAATGGGCAAGGAACGTAGTAAGCCCGCAGGTCGGGACCTAGGGGTCTTGGACCTAGCACAGACCTCACAAGCGGCGACGTAAGCCCTAACGTCTTTAGGCAACCCAGGCCACCAATAGTTTCTGGTAATGAGGAGTTTGGTACCCAAGATGCCAGGATGACCAGATAGAGCGGAGTCATGGTTTTCCCTGAGTACCCTTAGCCGGTATTGCAGGGGGACAAACAGTTTGTCCCCAGGGAGGTTCCCGGGAGCTGAACCTTGATCAGCCGCTATGTCAGAGGCTAAGTCAGAATCAGTGGCAGAAACAATTATACCAGGAGGCAAAATACAAGCAGGATCCTTCTCAGAAGGAGGATTAGCCATGAAACTACGTGACAGTGCATCAGCCTTAATATTTTTGGACCCAGCCCTATAGGTAACCAAGAAATTAAATATGGTAAAGAATAGTGCCCAACGAGCTGGTCTAGGATTAAGCCTCCGGGCAGATTCTAGGAAAACCAGATTCTTGTGGTCAGTAAGGACCGTTACCTGGTGTCTGGCCCCCTCCAAGAAGTGACGCCACTCTTCAAAAGCCCATTTAATGGCTAAAAGTTCGCGGTTGCCAATATCATAGTTACACTCCGTGGGCGAAAACTTCCTAGAGAAGTAAGCACAGGGGCGGAGATGGGTGAGGGAGCTGGTACCCTGGGACAAGACGGCCCCCACTCCCACCTCGGACGCGTCAACCTCCACAATAAATGGCTCCCTTTGGTTGGGCTGAACCAGCACGGGGGCCGAGATAAAGCACTTCTTGAGGGTCTCAAAAGCCTGTAAGAGGCTTAGCGACGACCGAGAAGTTGGCAATAAATCTCCTGTAATAATTAGCGAACCCCAAAAAACACTGTAGCGCCTTTAGGGAGGCAGGTTGGACCCATTCCGCCACAGCCTGAACCTTGGCAGGGTCCATGCGGAATTCATGAGGAGTGAGGATTTGACCTAAAAATGGTATCTCCTGTACCCCAAACACACATTTTTCGGTCTTCGCAAACAGATTATTTTCCCGAAGGACCTGGAGGACCTTCCTGACATGCTCCACGTGCGAGGACCAGTCCTTGGAAAACACCAGTATGTCATCAAGGTACACTACAAGAAAATTACCCAGGTAATCTCTCAGAATTTCATTAATAAAATTCTGGAAGACGGCAGGGGCATTACACAACCCAAAGGGCATGACTAGGTATTCGAAATGACATTCGGGCGTGTTGAACGCAGTTTTCCACTCATCCCCCTCTTTGATGCGGATAAGGTTATATGCCCCCCGTAGATCGAACTTAGAGAACCATTGGGCCCCCTGAACCTGATTAAAAAGATCCGGAATCAAAGGAAGGGGATACTGGTTCCTTACTGTGACCTTATTCAAGTTCCGATAATCAATGCACGGCCTAAGACCACCATCCTTCTTCCCCACGAAGAAGAAGCCAGCACCTACAGGAGAAGTCGAGGGGCGAATGAAACCCTTGGCCAGGCATTCTTGGATATACTCCCTCATAGCTTTACGTTCAGGACATGAAAGATTAAATATCCTCCCCTTAGGAAGCTTGGCACCAGGCACCAAATCGATGGCGCAATCGTAATCTCTATGAGGGGGCAACACCTCGGAGGCCTCCTTAGAAAACACATCAGCGAAGTCCTGAACAAACTCAGGAAGCATGTTTACCTCCTCCCGGGGAGAAATAGAGTTAACAGAAAGACATGACATAAGACATTCACTACCCCATTTGGTAAGCTCCCCAGTATTCCAATCAAACGTGGGATTATGCAACTGCAACCAGGGAAGACCTAATACCAGATCGGACGATAATCCCTGCATCACCAGTACAGAGCACTGCTCCAAATGCATGGAGCCAACACGGAGTTCAAAAACAGGAGTATGCTGAGTAAAATAACCATTAGCAAGAGGAGTGGAGTCGATACCTACTACAGGGATAGGATAAGGTAAATCAATAAAAGGCATCTTTAGAGACATAGCAAATTCCACAGACATGATATTAGCAGATGAGCCCGAATCCACGAAGGCACTGCCAGTGGCAGACCGGCCAGCAAACGAGACCTGAAAGGGAAGCAAAATCTTATTGCGTTTAGTATTAACGGGAAATACCTGTGCGCCCAAGTGACCTCCCCGATGATCACTTAGGCGCGGAAGTTTTCCGGCTGCTTATTCTTGCGCCTGGGACAGGTGTTCAGTAGATGCTTGTCGTCCCCACAATAGAAGCAGAGACCATTCTTCCTGCGAAACTCTCTACGTTGTCGAGGGGACATGGAGGCCCCGAGTTGCATAGGTACCTCCGAGTCCTCCGTGGAAGAGCGAGGAGACGGGACCTCGGGGGGAATCGCAGGGCAGTCAGAGGGGAAAACATTGAAACGTTCAAGCTGATGTTCCCTGAGACGTCGGTCAAGTCGTACTGCTAGGGCCATAACCTGGTCTAGGGAGTCAGAAGAGGGGTAGCTAACCAGCAGATCCTTCAGTGCGTCAGATAATCCTAACCTAAACTGGCACTTTAGGGCCGGGTCGTTCCACCGAGAAGCTACGCACCACTTTCTAAAATCAGCACAGTATTCCTCAACAGGTCTCCTACCCTGACGTAAGGTCACCAGCTGACTCTCGGCTAAGGCAGTCCTGTCAGTCTCGTCGTAAATGAGACCGAGGGCAGAGAAAAACCGATCAACGGAGGAAAGTTCAGGGGCGTCAGGAGCCAAGGAGAAGGCCCACTCTTGGGGCCCTTCCTGGAGTCGGGATATAATGATACCCACCCGCTGGTTCTCGGAACCTGAGGAGTGAGGTCTTAGGCGGAAATAAAGTCTGCAACTCTCCCGGAAGGAGAGAAAAGTCTTACGGTCCCCTGAGAACCGGTCAGGTAACTTGAGGTTGGGTTCTAAAGGTGAGGTGAGGGGTACTACAAAGGCAGCGTCAAACTGATTGACCCTCTGAGCCAGGGCCTGGACCTGTAGGGAGAGGCCCTGCATCTGCTGGGTCAGGGTCTCAAGGGGGTCCATGATAGCGTCAGCATAGAAGAAATGGTAGACTAGGTAAGGGCTTGTTATTATGTAATGGCAGAAAGGAGGTGAAGGGAACAAGTGAGCCCTAATCTACCCACCGCCCTGTCCCTGCCTACTTGCAACGACCCGCCCTAGGCGACGGGGTACAACTTGGCGGCGGTCCCTACGCTGTCTAAGTGCAAGGGAGTACAAACAGGGAACACACAAGGGAATACAGTAGCCCACGGAACGCCGCGAGGAAACGGAGCGGTGAATGAGCCAGTCAGGATCAGGAAGTAGTGGAGTATACAAACGGGAGCACGGAGCAGAAGAAAGCCAGGGGCAGAGCAACACAGGATAAACGGAACTGAAGCAAGGCAGAAGCACGGCAGAAGCAGGCTGGAGCAAGGCAGCAGTGGGGCCAGGAATCCAAGAAGAATAACAAGCAAGGAGGAAGAGAAAACGGCAGGTATAAATGGACAGGGGGCGGAGCTAACTCTGACTGACCAGGCCGCGATAGGCTCTCCCACTCCTGAGCCTGCCACCCTGATTGGTGGGAGCAGGTGTCAGTCTCAGAGGTCTGGCCTCAGGTGTCGACTGATTAATCCTGGGAGCATACCCAGACGTAGTGCCTGGCAGATCCTTTACAGTATGCTCTGAATTATACGCCCATTCTACAGTGTACTATGAAGGACTTGGCGGAATACGGCGGGAACCGCATGTCGTGGTTTGGGCGTATCAATGCGGTTAAAATGGATATCTTGCCCAAATTTCTATATATCTTCCAGACCGTCCCTATTGCTGTACCATCCAGTTTTTTCCAGGTTTTACATAGGGCCATAACCAAGTTTGTGTGGGGCTCCTCTAAGCCTCGTATCCGGTTTGCTGTCCTTAGCCGGCCAAAAATAGACGGGGGCGCGGGTCTCCCAGACTTTAAACGATACCATCAAGCAGCGATAATTATGAGAGTAGTGAATTGGTTCCGTTCGGAAACAGGTAAGCAATGGGTGCTCATTGAAAAGGCTATGTCTCCTCTTGCGTTGTCCTCTCTGCCGTGGCTATCAGTCCTTCAGAGACAAACTCTCTCTCTACCTTTCCTCACACGTCAGTTTCTCATGGTATGGGAACGGATCCTGGGTACTACGGGCCTTGTCCATCGCCCGGGTCCCTTGATTCCTCTATTTGATAATCCTTCTTTCCCTCCGGCAGAGGGTGTTGATACATTCCTCTGTTGGGAGAGAGGAAATGGTGGATGTTTGTCTGAGACCCTTACTCCAGACGGTGCCATATTGCCAATGACTGATGTATCTGCTGCCTGCCCGGGGAGGCGGTCAACCTGGTGGTCCTATTTGCAGTTGCGGTCCTATCTCTCCTCCATGGGTGACTGTTTGGTATTACTACAGGATAAGACTCCTCTGGAACTCTACTTGTCCTTGCCCACAGCCCCTTCTCATGTGTTGTCCCACCTACATGGGATCATCCTGCCAAAATTTTATCCTTCACTGCCGCATGGGACGAGGAAATGGGGGTTAGACACTCTGAAGAGGAATGGGGCACCGCCTTCTTTCTAGCCCATAAGTTACCGATGTCTTGTTTTGCCCAGGAAAAGAATTACAAAATACTTACCAGGTGGTACCGTTGTCCGACCTTGTTACATAGGCTATACCCTGATGTGTCGGCTGATTGTTGGAGGTGTGGGGGGGCTCCTTGAACTATGTTGCATATTTGGTGGGACTGTCCCATGCTACGTCCCTTTTGGGGAAAGATTTTTGATCTAGGCAACAAGCTTTTCCATACTGAGGTTCCGACCTCGGCTTCCATAGGCTTGCTTTCTATGGTTCCTGGATCACTCCCACACCTCAAAAAGGGTATCTTTCGACATTTCTTGACCGCAGCGAGAACGGTGATACCTCGTCACTGGAAGTCGCATACTGTACCGTCCCTGGCGGAATGGGTAACGGAGGTGAACGGGATTATGAGGATGGAGGAGTTGCTGTCCGCTGATAGGGACAAATCAGGGCTCTTCGTCCAAACTTGGATGGTGTGGTCTGGATTCCGGGATGGTGCTGATTTGCCTCTCTGGCTGGATGGAATGTTCTGAACAAATTATATTTCCTACCGGAGGCGCTTTGTCTGTATGTGTTTTCCCTTTGTTGTCAGGTGTTATGTGTTGTGTGTCCATATATTCACAAGTGCTCTTATATGTGTCACTTTTCACTTTACTGGGGGGGGTGGTCTCCCTGACTATTGCACTGATTTGACGCGAACATTGTACAGTTATTGCCGTTATATCTCTCTTATCACTCAATTCTGATAGGTGGGAGGCTACCTTTTACTGTTGTTCTTATACATGTATATATATGCATACTGTTGTTACACTATGATACTTCATTTAAATGTATTGCACTGCGTGCAAATTTCCTTTTTTTGCACAAAAAGTGAAATGTTTCTGTACTGTTATATTTTCAAAATAAAAATCTTTGATAAAGAAAAAATAAATAAATAAATAAATCCCACCTTTTCCCCTTTCAAAATGCTTTATTATGAAAAAAACAATAAACCTATACATAATTGGTATCGCTGCATCTGTAACGACCAGGAGTATAAAACTATTACATTATTTAACTTGCACGGTGAATGCCGTAAAAAAATGTAATAAAAAACAATGCCAGAATTGCTGTTTTTTGTTCTGCCTTCCAAAAAATGCCAGGGATGTGATCATTATTAGCTGAATCCAATGTGTCAGAGAAATGCAGGACCAGCTTCCAGCAGATCCGTCAGTCCTGCTGACCTGATGGATTCGGCTTTGACGGCAAGATACAGCTTCTACATATACAAGATACATAGAAGCTTGATGTCAAAAAGTTAACATTTATTTTTTTATAAAAACCTATTTAAAAGTTGCATATAATGCCATAATAGCCATAATACATTGTTATACTTTAAGAGGTTTACATAGCATTTAAGCCACTTAAATAAAAATATTTGGGGGGGGGAATCTATTCCACTGTTTTCTTCAGTCCCGTGATTCTCTGGGGCTCATATCTTTTTTTTAAGCTGTGTGTTAACAAACTTCACCAGTCCTAAATTATACCTTGAAGGATGTTGAGACTTTTGCAGACAGGGTCGCTTGTTTTCTAAGGGTATGTTTACATTAGTGTTTTCTTTGTGGCGTTTTTTCCCAGAAACACGGTATTAGCTGCAAAAAACTTCACAATTGCGGAATATACTGCCACGAAATAACGAGTTATGTACTTAGGGAGCTTGGTGTGCATGTGCATTTACTGATTGTATATGTTCTATTTCTGCTTCCAGCTTTATTATACACTGGGTAATTATCGATCACTCGTCTGTTTTATGAATTTCATGAATTGTTCCATGTAGACGGGCTTGTAGGGTATGTTCACACGCAGAGTCAAAAACGTCTCAAAATACGGATCTGTTTTCAAGATTTTCGCTGCGTTTTTTTGCTGCGTTTTTTACGGCCGTTTTTGGAGCTTTTTTCAATAGAGTCTATGGAAAATGGTCCCAAGAAGTGTCCTGCACTTCTGTTTCGTGGCCGTTTTTTTACTCGTAAAAAAACACAGACAAAAACGCTCCATCGGAATAGAACGCCGTTTTCCCATTGAAATCAATGGGCAGATGTTTGGAGGCGTTCTGCTTCCGATTTTTCGGCCGCTTACGGCCCAAAAAACGGCTGGAAATGGGCCGTGTGAACATACCCTTACCCTGCATTAGGCTGTATTCAGATGTGGTTTTACTAAAACCACTTTGACAACTGCATGCATTTTTGAAATGCGTTTTTTTTAATGCAGTTATAACCGCATCTCAACTGCAAAGTCAGCACAGGCCGGATTGACCCTGGCACAGTGGAGGGTAGGCCAGACATGACGGGGATAGGAAGGAGGATTACAGGCCCAGCATGAAGGGGCAGGGTTAGTAGAGGGGGTGGCTTCACGGGAAGGGAGGGATCTGGGGGTATTTGAGGCCGTGCTGCTGTTTTCCCGGTCTTTTGGACGGGAGCAGCACGCAATAGAGACATCCCCATTCATCCTAGACTTACCTGAGTTTAGGCATCCCTGGCATGGCGTCAGCGCAGATGTTCATCGAGCAGTTGCGCGCTGCTGCCGCTGCACTTGGCCCCGCTTGGTTGGAGGAGCAGGTAGCGGCGGTAGTTAATGCTCCTGCTCCAACAGCTGTCTCTCCCCAACGCCGTGCCCAGCGTTCCCGCCCTCGCGAGGCTGAGCCCTGACATGGCTCCGAGGACTAGGCGCCGCAGGGGGGGCCCCTCAAGGGTCCCTCCGTCTCTGGCTTCTGCCAGCTCTGCTCCTGCAGCCAGGGCCAGGGATTTCTGGTGCTTGGGATTGCAGGACGGCATTGAGAGGGCTGTTTTGTTGTGGCGGGACTCTCAGGCTTAAGGGGTTCAAGGCCTGTTCGCTATGGCTGGGAGTCCTTGGAGTTAGAAAAATAATTATGGGGGGGGGGGATACATCACTCGACTTACCCCAAGTCAGGAATTGCTTATGGCCAGTAAAGAAACTGCAAAAATGACTGTAAAAAATATGTAAAAACTTAGTTTTGTATTCATACGTTGAGGGCAAGCCAATGCACCCTTAGGGTTTGTCCACACGCAGAGTTTTCAGGCGTATTTCGTGGCGTAAACACCTCGAAATACACCTTGAAAAACGGTAGCTAAACGCCTACAAACATCTGCCCATTGTATTGAATGGGAAAACAGCGTTTAGTTCAGATGAGTTGTTTTTTTTTACTCCGCTGTTTTAAAAAATGTCGCGTAAAAAGACGCCTCGTAAAAAGAAGAAGCATGTCACTTCTTTAGCTGGTTTTCATTGTGTCAATGTAAATACAGCTCTAAAAAACGCCTTAAAAAAACGTTTTCGGCTACAAAAACGGCTGAAAATCAGAGGCTGTTTTCCCTTGAAAGCAACTACGTAATTTTCAGATGTATTTGATTTTGTGTGTGAACATACCTTTAGGGTATGTACACACGTACAATAAAAAATGGCTGAAAATGACGGAGGTGTTTTCAAGGTAAAACCCCCTCTGATTTCCAGGTGTTTTTGAAGCTGAAAATTAATTTGAAGCTTTTTATGAGGCCTTTTTTGGAGGCATTTTTGGAGGCGTTTTTCATAGTGTCAATAGAAAGTCAGCACCAAAAATGCCTCAAGAAGTGACATGCTCCTTGCTTTTACGCGCAGTTTTTTAATTCAGCAACGTAAAAATACGCCTCGTCTGAACTAAACGCCGTATTTTCCATTCAATTCTATGGGAAGCTGTTAGTAGGCGTTTTGCTAGTTTTTTCAAGGCGTATTTCGAGGCGTTTTCTGACTATAGATTCCCCTTAGGCTGGCCATACACATTAAAATCAGCTAATGATATAATCCTTATGGGGGATACCCGACAAACGTCAGGTGAAAAAGAAGAAGCGCTGAGGCGGCTTTGTTTTTTCCGTTCCCTAGGTTGCCGGTTTCACTCGCCTCCATGTCTCAGGGTATGTGCTAATTGTCAATTTGTGTACCGTTTGTTTATGGCCCAATATACCTTTTACTTTCTTGGGTATATGACCCATAGAACTGCATTTGATATTTGGGACATTTTCTATTATGCATTACCTGTTCTCAATTAACTGGCACCTCTACCTTAGTGTATATTTATGAGCATATCATCTATTGTTACTGTGGGTAATTGAGTGTACTCCGACTACTTTAGGTGACTGTCTCTGCAGGTCACTGGTCTATTTCATCTGACCCTACTGTCTTTTTTTCGTGTATAGTCCAGCCTTTTATTCCGAATTGTATTAGTGTCTATTCTATCTAATAAAGATTTTCTACTTTTGCATATATTTTTGCATGTTACATTTTGTTGGGGGCTTTGGTTCTGTTATGGTTCGCGTCTAGGTTGTCTACTTGTAAATTGGGGACCCCTCTTTACGCCATTGGTTTGGTTGGAGTTTTTTGTATGTTGTTCGTTTTCTTTTTTTTTTTTTTTTTGAAAAAGAAGAAGCATCACTCATTTTGGCTTTCAACATTTTCAATCTTTTGTCCCCCCAGAATATATAACTTGCTGCCAAATACTCCCCCTCTCTCCAGTGAATAAACAAGTATACACGACTGATCTGAAGAGCCTGGCAGCCATCGAATGCAGGGGTCTCAAACTTGGCCGGGTAAATGGGCCGCACATAGACAAAAATTGAGGGGCCGCATTACTTTAAAATTTGATACAATACAACATTTTTGTTAATCAATTAGTTATTTGAACTATTATAACAATACTACATTACTATAATAATACTACATTACTATAATAATACTACATTACTATAATAATACCGCTAGTTTTAAACTTACCGGAAGATTGTGAGTTTACTCTACGTGCTTATTTTAACAATCCAGTTTTCCGGGTTAAGTGTCGCTAAATGCAGTCTGGATGCTCAGTTGGCAGCGTTTGGCAGACACAAGAATGTCAAGATTGGGCAGCCCCTTTTTAGATACTGCCATAGTGCCCTCTGTAGATAATGCCACAGTGGTCTCTGTAGATAACGCCACAGTGCCCTCTGTAGATAATGCCACAGTGCCCTCTGTATAGTACCACAGTGCCCTATGTAGATAGAGCCACACCCCCTATATAATGTCACAGTTCCCTCTGTAGATAATGCCACAGTGCCCTCTGTAGATAATGCCACAGTGCCCTCTGTAGATAATGCCACAATGCTCCCTGTAGATAGTGCCACACACCCCTTTTTAGATAGTGCCACACACACTTCTATATATATGCCCTACACAACCCCTACAGGGCCACACACACCCCCTATAGATAGTGCCACCCCACCTATAGATAGCTCCATTGGGGCTCCCTCTAGGGGTGAAATCCCCAGCCAGATCGCTGCTGGAGGAGCCCCTGAAGTCACTGTCCACATATGGACAGTGACGTCAGGAGATCCTCCTGGACAGAATTCCCTGGCCAGAGCATTGCCGACGCTCTCTCTCTCATATATGGACAGTGACTGCAGGGGCTCCTTCAGCAGAGGAATTCCCGACCATAGCGTCGGTAACGCTCTGGCTAGGAATTCCACTCCTAGAGGGTGCCCCAATTGAGGTAGAGGGGACAGGGAGAGGGGGTGTTGCACAGGGGACCTACCACGAACGATCCAGCAGCACAGGAAAGGACTGCACTCCTTCATGACGTGATGAAGGAGCACCGGCGCTCTCTTACTTCATTCTTCTCTCCTCTCCCGAGGGAGCTTCGATTCCCTCGCGGGCCACAGATAACAGCCTCAAGGGCCGCGGGGCACCTGGGGCACTATATTATATATAGTGATCTTTGGCTGATGGAACAGCATTTGAAACCTTCTGGTCAGTTGTGAATTCAAAACCTATAAGGACTTCTTCACACACAGAATTTTTCTGGCATTTTAAATTGCACCAAAAACTTTTAAATACACTAGCGTTTTTCAAATGTATCATGTCTTTTTATGGCATTTTGGTTGAGTTTTTTGTGGCGTTTTTAATTTAGTGTCATTTTGTACATGCGTTTTTTTATGACATTTTTGAAGTCCTATGGGAAAAACGCCTGAAAAAACGCCATACCCAGATCGTGTTGCGTTTTGAAAAAATTCCACTGACCACAAAATTGCCTCAAAAACTCTACAAACCAAAACATAGTTGTATGTAGTCCTTTTAATATTTTACTATAGCCTTTAATGTAACATCTGGGCGCACTAAAAAGCGCTAGAAAAAAACTCCACAAAAACCAAGCAAAACACTGTGTGTGAATCCAGCTTTAGAGGCGTATTCCAGCCTCCAGCATTTTTCACCTACCCACTGGTCGCTGTGCTATTTCTGTCAGCCCTAAAGCCTCTGAATGGAGCAGCACTGCACATGCCCAGCCTCCGCTTCATTCAAACTCCGCCTCCATTTTTGGTGATCGGTGGGGGTGCAAGACCCCACTGATCTAGCATTTTTCCCCTATCTAGTGGATGGGTGAAAAATGCTGGAGGAGATAATTACACTTTATGCATACCTCCCAACTTTCAGGTATCACAAAGAGGGACAAAAAATACGTGGCGCAGCGAGGCAAATTTTTTTACTTTTAAGTCACACCACTAATCCTGCCCAATCTTCGCTCATACACATCCAGTTCAGCCCACACAGTATCATGATCCCATAGTGCCTTCCACACTGTATAATGCCCTCTAGCTGCCGCCACACAGTATAATGCCCTCTAGCTACCAGCATACAGTATAATGCCACCATAGCTGCCACCATACAGTATAATGCGCCCATAGCTGCCACCATACAGTTTAATGCCCCCATAAATGCACCCATACAGTATAAAGCCAACACAGATCCTCGAATGACGCTATAGCCCATGTGGCCACTGTGGCCTGTGATTGGCTGCAGCAGTCATCTGGGATGAAACGTCATATCAGGAGGCCAGCCTAGACGGACAACAGAAGAAAGTGTCGCTATGACAACGGCCGGGCTGTATAGACTTTTTAAAATTAATTTTACACTAAAAAATATGTTTTGTTTTTTTCTTATTTGCGATATTTGCAGCGGAATAGCAGGATTTCTGCGATAAAAGCCGAAACACTTGGCTATTTGTTGTAGCTTTTACCTCCCATTGAATTCAATGGCGAAAAACTGCAACAGAAGCGCACCAAATCCGAATCGTAAATTAACATGCTGCGGATTTGAATTTTGAACCGCAGGTCAATTTATGAATGTTTTGCTGCAGATTTTTTCTGCAGTGTGTGCATGAGATTTGTTAAAATTTAACTGCTACTTTAAATGCTGCAGAATTTCTGCACAGAATTCTGTTGCGGAAATTCCACAGGGTTTACGCTACGTTGGAACCCAGGCTTAGGGAACATAATACACAGTACATGCAAACGACAAAAATAAGTTGTATGATGCCTTATTAAAGGGGCATATGCATATTCCAGCAGCTGCTGCTTTCATAGGGACAGCATTAAGAAATTACATCATCATCTGAAAGCCACTTAGCTGGTTTAACCAGGATGTGTGACTGGCTTAATAATGACTGTCAGAAGAACTAAACAACATCTTCGGTGAATTTATTTTCTCCATGTTATACGCTACCCTTTCCCCTTGTACCGTATTAGTGCTGCCTTTTTTGCCTTATTAGTTTTGTTCTGAGAATATGCACTAACAATATATAAAACCTGCAGCCGTTGTGACTGCATGGTGACCCCCTTCTTTTCTGTGTAATGTGAGGGTCACCTTTCCATTAATATCTTGCTATATTGTGCCAATAAAATTATTTAGGCACAAATTATCCTACATTTTACAGCCTGTCACTCACTCACACAGAACTAAGGGCAAGTTCACACCTGCATTAGTCTTTCCGTTGATCGCTCCGTCAGAGGAGCAGAACAACGAAAATACTGGAAGCGGTGTTTCCGTTGTACATCGGACACCACCAGCAGCTGACGAAACCTATTGACTTTAATGGGTTCCATCAGGTTTCCGTCGGGGTGTCCATGCTGCCCTATTGTTTGTGGTATTTTTTTCCGGATCTGCGACGGAGGCCCCTAACGCAGATGTGAACAGGCCCTAAGCATAGCAGAATACTAACAAAAGGATCCTTTTACACATGGAGATAAAATAGACATGCATTTATATGTAACAATAATCGTATGCTTTTTCATAACTTCAATCACTTTTAAGATCGCTTTTCTTTTTGATCCTGTCTCGTCTGCTAACGACTAGAACATGCATGTTTACACAAGTACATATAGAGCCAACAATCAATAATTTTTTAATTTTTTTCATAAAAGAGTCGATCAAGGACAATCGAGCAATTTCTTGTTAATTGTCCAATCGCTGAAAAGATTTTACTCGATCTTGCGATATTTCACACGATAACCGCCCCGTGTAAAAGGCCCTTAATGTGTTCCTCCAATTATACTGTCATTATTCAGAAAAACTATTATAGTGCAGTAGTGTGCACAATAAGGATATGCTCACACGCAGTGTTTTCAGACGTAATTCGGGCGTTTTACCCCTCGAATTACGCCTGAAAAAACGCACCTAATATGCCTACAAACATCTGCCCATTGCTTTCAATTGGTTTTAAGGTGTTCTATTCCCATGAGATGTAATTTTACGCGTCGCTGTCAAAATACAGCGCTTAAAAAGACGCCCGCGAAAGAGAAGTGCATGTCACTTCTTGGGACGTTTTTGGAGCAGTTTTTCTTTGACTCCATTGAAAAACAGCTCCAATAATGGCAGTAAAATACGCCGCGAAAAACGCGAGTTGCTACAAAATGTCTGAAAATCAGACGTTTTTGGTCACTGCGTGTGAACATACCCTAATTGTTTCCCTGAATGATTTGTATTACTATTTTTTGTTTCTAAATAAAGCACAGACCATCTATAGTCCTTGCTGCCGGCGACTCATAACCCTGCATTAGTAGACAGAGCGTCTTGCTTTGTCTCCATGGCTACCATATGTAGAACGGCCGCCAATGATGTAGAATGTAATGTGATCCTACAGTGCTAACGGCCGTTCTGTGTACGGGAGCTATGGAGACAGAGCAGGACGCTCTGATTCCTAAAGAATGAGTAATAAGCCGCCGGCAGCACAGAATATAGCCAGTGTTAGAAGCAAAATCACTTATACAAGTTATTTAGTAAAACGATTATTTTGCACACTCCTGCACTATAATAGTTTTTTTTTCTAAATAATGTCATGTAAGAATTATAGGCGATGGCTGGAGTGCTTCCTTAAAGTGATCCACTCTACTTTCAGCCAAATCTCATATACATGCTACGTAAATGCTGAGCAGAAAAAACGCTCAGAAATTGACCTGCGGTGTGTTTTTTTAATCCGCAGCATGTCAATTGTATTTGCGTAAACGCTGCTTATTTGTTTCAGGTTTTCCCCATTGAATTCAGATGTTGCGTTTTTTGTGGCGGAAAAGCAGCGATTCCACCGCAATAAAACGCAACTTAGGAAAGAAAAATCTTATACTTACTCAGAATTCTGTGGTTTTTTTTTGTCCAGGCTACAGCGACCACATGGGATGAAACGTCATCCTAGGAGGCCAGACAGCGGAGGGACGCGTCGCCATGGCTACATAAGTATGAATCTTTTTTTTTTTGTTAGTGCAGTTTTCCGCAGCGGACATTACGGTCGAAAAACTGCACCGCAATTTGGTGCGATTTTTCATCTGGAATTCCCTGCGGCACACAGTGCAGATACGCTGTGTGCTTTTACGCAGCATATCCACCCTGTGTGAACTTACCCTTACAGTAAGTGGAGACGAGGCCCTTGCCCTAATATCCCTATTGCTAGTTTAAATGAATTTCATTTGTTTCAAGTTGGTGAAGATGCGCGTCGGAGAGGATGTGGTTTGACTCCTCCCCTTCCTCCTCCACTACGGACCCTCCATCTGCCGCTTGCCGCATGTTGGTTTTCGGCGTTTGACACATCTCTGCTCACTGTATGTCCTTCCCTGTTGACACTGCTCGGACTGCCAGCTCCGAACCCCGCTGTGCGGGTCCTTCTCTGCCTGCATCCGTTATCGCTTCGTTTCCAGCGCTCCCTTTTGTGGAACACATGCTGGGGCTGGTGTGTGTGCCGTGTATATCTCCCTCTGCACTCTCCAATTCTCCATTCTGGCTGGATTTCATCCTGAACTTAGGCCATAATATTTGGGCAAATACTCCTTGCTGAGGGTGCCTCGCTTTGTCAACGCATCGGGTGAGATCATTCCATAATTTCACATCACTATAATGGAAGGATTAGTGGGAGGGGGGGGGGGGTGTCTGGTCTGAGCGTCTGACTTACTGCAGAAGGCTCTATAGGGGGGGATTCAACGCTGATGTGTACCAGCTGCCTGCTTCTTCCCTAAATAGTTCTTGCATAATTTGGAGGTGTGCTTTGGGTCATTGTCCTGATGTAGGATGAAATTGGCTCCAATCAAGCGCTGTCCACAGGGTATGGCATTGCGTTGCAAAATGGAGTGATAGCCTTCCTTATTCAAAATCCCTTTTACCTTGTACAAATCTCCCACTTTACCAGCACCAAAGCAACCTGTTAGGGATCTGCCAGGTACTACGTCTAGGTATACTCCGGGGATTAATCAATCCACACCTGAGGCCAGACCTGTTCGACTGACACCATCTCCCACCAACCAGGGTGGCAGGCTCAGGAGTGGGAGAGCCTATCGCGGCCTGGTCAGTCGGAGTTAGCTCCGCCCCCTGTCCTTTATTACCTGCCGTGTTCTCTTCCTCAGTGCTTGTAATTCTTCTGGATTCCTGGCCTCACTGCTGCTTGCTCCAGCCTGCTTCTGCCGTGCTTCTGCCTTGCTGCAGTTCCGCTTAACCTGCTTTGCTTTGCCCCTGGCTTGCTTCCTTCTCTGTGCTCACTTTGGTATACTCCACTTCATCCTGGTCCTGACTACTCATTCACCGCTCCGTTTCCTCGCGGCGTTCCGTGGCTACTGCCCCTTCCCTTGCGTGTTCCCTGTTTGTTCTCCCGTGCACTTAGACAGCGTAGGGACCGCCGCCCAGTTGTACCCCGTCGCCTAGGGCGGGTCGTTGCAAGTAGGCAGGGACAGGGCGGTGGGTAGATTAGGGCTCACTTTCCCTTCACCTCCTTCCTGCCATTACATAATTACAAGCCCCTACCTAGTCTACCATTTCTCCTACGCTGACGCTATCATGGACCCCCTTGAGACCCTGACCCAGCAGATGCAGGGCCTCTCCCTACAGGTCCAGGCCCTGGCCCAGAGGGTCAACCAGGGTGACGCTGCCTTAGTAGTACCCCTCACCTCACCTCTAGAACCCGACCTCAAGTTACCTGACCGGTTCTCAGGGGACCGTAAGACGTTTCTCTCCTTCCGGGAGAGTTGCAGACTGTATTTCCGCCTAAAACCCCACTCCTCAGGTTCCGAGAACCAGCGGGTGGGTATCATCATATCCCGACTCCAGGAAGGGCCCCAAGAGTGGGCCTTCTCCTTGGCTCCTGACGCCCCTGAACTTTCCTCTGTTGATCGTTTTTTCTCTGCCCTCGGACTCATTTACGACGAGACTGACAGGACTGCTTTAGCCGAGAGTCAGCTGGTGACCTTACGTCAGGGTAGGAGACCGGTTGAGGAATACTGTTCTGATTTTAGAAAGTGGTGCGTAGCTTCTCGGTGGAACGATCCGGCCCTAAGGTGCCAGTTTAGGTTAGGATTATCTGACGCCCTGAAGGATCTGCTGGTTAGCTACCCCTCTTCTGACTCCCTTGGTTATGGCCCTAGCAGTACGACTTGACCGACGTCTCAGGGAACGTCAGCTTGAACGCTTCAATGTGCTCCCCTCTGACTTTTCTGCGATCCCCCCCGAGGTCCCGTCTCCTCGCCCCTCCACGGAGGACTCGGAGGTACCTATGCAACTCGGGGCCTCCATGTCCCCTCGACAACGTAGGGAGTTTCGCAGAATGAATGGTCTCTGCTTCTACTGTGGGGACGACAAGCATCTACTGAACACCTGTCCCAGGCGCAAGAATAAGAAGCCGGAAAACTTCCGCGCCTAAGTGATCATCGGGGAGGTCACTTGGGCGCACAGGTATTTCCCGTTAATGTGAAACGCAATAAAATTTTGCTTCCCTTTCAGGTCTCGTTTGCTGGCCGGTCTGCCACGGGCAGCGCTTTCGTGGATTCTGGCTCATCTGCTAATATCATGTCTGTGGAATTTGCTATGTCTCTAAAGATGCCTTTTATTGATTTACCTTATCCTATCCCTGTAGTAGGTATCGACTCAACTCCCCTTGCTAATGGTTATTTTACTCAGCATACTCCTGTTTTTGAACTCCTGGTTGGCTCCATGCATTTGGAGCAGTGCTCTGTACTGGTGATGCAGGGATTATCGTCTGATCTGGTATTAGGTCTTCCCTGGTTGCAGTTGCATAATCCCACGTTTGATTGGAATACTGGGGATCTCACCAAATGGGGTAGTGAATGTCTTATGTCATGTCTTTCTGTTAACTCTATTTCTCCCCGGGAGGAGGTAAACACGCTTCCTGAGTTTGTTCAGGACTTCGCCGATGTGTTTTCTAAGGAGGCCTCCGAGGTGTTGCCCCCCCATAGAGATTACGATTGCTCCATCGATTTGGTGCCTGGTGCCAAGCTTCCTAAGGGTAGGATATTTAATCTTTCATGTCCTGAACGTGAAGCTATGAGGGTGTATATCCAAGAATGCCTGGCCAAGGGTTTCATTCGCCCCTCGACTTCTCCTGTAGGTGCTGGCTTCTTCTTCGTGGGGAAGAAGGATGGTGGTCTTAGGCCGTGCATTGATTATCGTAACCTGAATAAGGTCACCGTAAGGAACCAGTACCCACTTCCTTTGATTCCGGATCTTTTTAATCAGGTCCAGGTAGCCCAATGGTTTTCTAAGTTCGATCTACGGGGGGCATATAACCTTATCCGCATCAAAGAGGGGGATGAGTGGAAAACTGCGTTCAACACACCCGAGGGTCATTTCGAATACCTGGTCATGCCCTTTGGGTTGTGTAATGCCCCTGCTGTCTTCCAGAATTTTATTAATGAAATCCTGAGAGATTACCTGGGTAATTTTCTTGTTGTGTACCTTGATGACATACTGGTGTTTTCCAAGGACTGGTCCTCCCACGTGGAGCATGTCAGGAAGGTGCTCCAGGTCCTTCGGGAGAATAATCTGTTTGCTAAGACTGAAAAATGTGTCTTTGGGGTACAGGAGATACCATTTTTAGGGCAAATCCTCACTCCTCATGAATTCCGCATGGACCCTGCCAAGGTTCAGGCTGTGGCGGAATGGGTCCAACCTGCCTCCCTTAAGGCGTTACAGTGTTTTTTAGGGTTCGCCAACTATTACAGGAGATTTATTGCCAACTTCTCGGTCGTCGCTAAGCCTCTTACGGACCTTACTCGCAAGGGTGCTGATGTCCTCCATTGGCCCCTTGAGGCCGTCCAGTCCTTTGAGACCCTCAAGAAGTGCTTTATCTCGGCCCCCGTGCTGATTCAGCCCAACCAAGAGGAGCCATTTATTGTGGAGGTTGACGCATCCGAGGTGGGAGTGGGGGCCGTCTTGTCCCAGGGTACCAGCTCCCTCACCCATCTCCGCCCCTGTGCTTACTTCTCTAGGAAGTTTTCGCCCACGGAGAGTAACTATGATATTGGCAACCGCGAACTTCTAGCCATTAAATGGGCTTTTGTAGAGTGGCGGCACTTCCTGGAGGGGGCCAGACACCAGGTAACGGTCCTTACGGATCACAAGAATCTGGTTTTCCTAGAATCGGCCCGGAGGCTTAATCCTAGACAAGCTCGGTGGGCACTATTCTTTACCAGATTTAATTTCTTGGTTACCTATAGGGCTGGGTCCAAGAATATTAAGGCTGATGCTCTGTCACGTAGTTTCATGGCCAATCCTCCTTCCGAGAAGGATCCTGCTTGTATTTTACCCCCTGGTATAATCGTTTCTGCCACGGATTCTGATTTAGCTTCTGATATCGCGGCTGATCAGGGTGCAGCTCCCGGGAACGTCCCTGGGGACAAACTGTTTGTTCCCCTGCAATACCGGCTAAGGGTACTCAGGTAAAACCATGACTCCGCTCTATCTGGTCATCCTGGCATCTTGGGCACCAAACACCTCATTACCAGAAACTATTGGTGGCCTGGGTTGCCTAAAGACGTTAGGGCTTACGTCGCCACTTGTGAGGTTTGCGCTAGGTCCAAAACCCCTAGGTCCCGACCTGCAGGCCTACTACGTTCCTTGCCCATTCCCCAGAGACCTTGGACCCATATCTCCATGGATTTTATCACCGATTTGCCTCCATCTCAGGGCAAGTCGGTGGTGTGGGTGGTAGTAGACCGCTTCAGCAAGATGTGCCACTTTGTGCCCCTTAAGAAGCTACCTAATGCCAAGACGTTAGCTTCTTTGTTTGTGAAACACATCCTGCGTCTCCATGGGGCCCCAGTCAATATCGTTTCTGACAGAGGGGTACAATTTGTTTCCTTATTTTGGAGAGCTTTTTGTAAAAAGTTGGAGATTGATCTGTCCTTCTCCTCCGCCTTCCATCCCGAAACTAATGGCCAAACGGAAAGGACTAACCAATCCCTGGAACAATATTTAAGGTGTTTCATCTCTGACTGTCAATTCGATTGGGTCTCATTCCTTCCCCTTGCTGAATTTTCCCTGAATAACCGGGTCAGTAACTCGTCAGGGGTCTCCCCGTTTTTCTGTAATTTCGGGTTTAACCCAAGGTTCTCCTCCGTTTCCCCTGGTTGTTCCAATAATCCTGAGGTAGAGGATGTTCATCGGGAACTGTGCACGGTCTGGGCCCAGGTTCAGAAGAACCTAGAGGCGTCCCAGAGCGCACAAAAGATTCAGGCGGATAGTAGACGTTCTGCTAACCCCCGGTTTGTCGTCGGGGATTTGGCCTGGTTGTCGTCCAGGAACTTGCGCCTTAAGGTCCCGTCCAGGAAGTTTGCTCCCCGATTTATTGGACCTTATAAGATCATTGAAGTCCTCAACCCTGTATCCTTCCGTCTGGAGCTGCCCCCATCCTTTCGCATATATGCGTCTTCCATGCCTCCCTCCTTAAACGCTGCTCCCCGTCCTGGTCCCCCTCGAGGAAACCTCCTGTTCCCGTTCTCACCCCTGAGGGGGTGGAATTCGAGGTGGCCAAGATTATGGACAGTAGGATGGTCCAGGGCTCCCTCCAGTACCTGGTCCATTGGAGAGGATACGGGCCGGAGGAGAGGACTTGGGTACCTGCCCGTGATGTTCACGCTGGGGTATTGATCAGGAGGTTCCACCTTCTCTTCCCTACTAAACCGGGTCCTCTTAGTAAGGGTCCGGTGGCCCCTCATAAAAGGGGGAGTACTGTTAGGGATCTGCCAGGTACTACGTCTAGGTATACTCCGGGGATTAATCAATCCACACCTGAGGCCAGACCTGTTCGACTGACACCATCTCCCACCAACCAGGGTGGCAGGCTCAGGAGTGGGAGAGCCTATCGCGGCCTGGTCAGTCGGAGTTAGCTCCGCCCCCTGTCCTTTATTACCTGCCGTGTTCTCTTCCTCAGTGCTTGTAATTCTTCTGGATTCCTGGCCTCACTGCTGCTTGCTCCAGCCTGCTTCTGCCGTGCTTCTGCCTTGCTGCAGTTCCGCTTAACCTGCTTTGCTTTGCCCCTGGCTTGCTTCCTTCTCCGTGCTCACTTTGGTATAGTCCACTTCATCCTGGTCCTGACTACTCATTCACCGCTCCGTTTCCTCGCGGCGTTCCGTGGCTACTGCCCCTTCCCTTGCATGTTCCCTGTTTGTTCTCCCGTGCACTTAGACAGCATAGGGACCGCCGCCCAGTTGTACCCCGTCGCCTAGGGCGGGTCGTTGCAAGTAGGCAGGAACAGGGCGGTGGGTAGATTAGGGCTCACTTTCCCTTCACCTCCTTCCTGCCATTACACAACCCCAGACCATCACATTACCTCCACCATGCTTGACAGATGGCGTCAGGCACTCTTCCAGCATCTTTTCAGTTGTTCTGCATCTCACAAATGTTCTTCTATGTGATCCAAACACCTCAAACTTTGATTCGTCTGTCCATAACACTTTTTTCCAATCTTCCTCTGTCCAATGTCTGTGTGCTTTTGCCCATATTAATCTTTTCCTTTTATTAGCCAGTCTCAGATATGGCTTTTTCTTTGCCACTCTGCCCTGAAGGCCAGCATCCCGGAGTCGCCTCTTCACTGTAGACGTTGACACTGGCGTTTTGCGGGTACTATTTAATGAAGCTGCCAGTTGAGGATCTGTGAGGCATCTATTTCTCAAACTAGAGACTCTAATGTACTTGTCTTGTTACTCAGTTGTGCAGCGGGGCCTCCCACTTCTCTTTCTACTCTGGTTAGAGCCTGTTTGTGCTGTCCTCTGAAGGGAGTAGTACACACCGTTGTAGGAAATCTTCAGTTTCTTGGCAATTTCTTGCATGGAATAGCCTTCATTTCTAAGGGCAAGAATAGACTGTCGAGCTTCACATGAAAGCTCTCTTTTTCTAGCCATTTTGAGAGTTTAATCGAACCCACAAATGTAATGCTCCAGATTCTCAACTAGCTCAAAGGAAGGTCAGTTTTATAGCTCCTCTAAACAGCAAAACTGTTTACAGCGGTGCTAACATAATTGCACAAGGGTTTTCAAGTGTTTTCTAATAATCCATTAGCCTTCTAACACAGTTAGCAAACACAATGTACCATTAGAACACTGGAATGATGGTTGCTGGAAATGGGCCTCTATACACCTATGTAGATATTGCATTAAAAACCAGAGGTTTGCAGCTAGAATAGTCATTTAGCACATTAACAATGTATAGTGTATTTCTGATTAATTTAATGTTATCTTCATTGAAAAAAATTGTGCTTTTCTTTCAAAAATAAGGAAATTTCTAAGTGACCCTAAACTTTTGAACGGTAGTGTATATAATGTATATAGTGCTGAATCCTGTATGCATCAGGTCAGCGGGTCCTGCAGGATCGAGCTGTTACCGATCACATCTAAGTTCATAACTTAGATGTGATAGATAATAGGCGACCTAATGGATTCTGGTCTCAGCGCTATATACACCTGCTCTGTATACAGGATACAAAGCAGCTGTATCTCAAAAAGTAACAATAATATTTAATAAAAAGTAATTAAAAGTTGCACCAATCGCATTGATAGATATCTTTATATATAAAAATACGTTTTTAAAGGTGTACACAGCCTTTAAACTGTAACTAAACTTTTATCATGTCATAGTGACATGTCCGAAGTTTTCATCGGTGGGGGACCGAGCACTGAGGTCCCCACTAATCGCTAAAACGAAGCAGCAGAAGTGCTCGGGTGAGCGATGTGCCGCTTCATTTATGATCGAGTGAGCGGTGTACGGACTCATAGACTTTCTATTGAGCCTGTACACTGCTCCAAGGAAAGCCAAACATAATTGAAGCGGCACACCGCTCACCTGAGCTCACCGCTCACTTCTGCTGCTTCTTTTTAGCGACTAGTGAGGGGTCTCAGTGTTCGGACCCCACTGATCAAAACTTCTGACATGTCAAACGTTTTTTAAAAAGTTGTTACACTTTAAAGAGAACCTTTCACCTGCACATAGATGTGCATTTGAGTGCAGCATGTAATGGTCAGGCTGCACAAACTCTGGGGCACTTTAAATTTTTTTCCTACCCTCTTTCCTTACTTCGATATCGGTGCCGTAATATTTGGCGCCCGATATTTAAATAACCCCATGAACTGCCAATGGGGCGGTAATTGGCAAGGGGACGTGTAACATCGCTGTGACACTGTCCAATCCGCTACGGACAATGTCAACAGCAAGAGCTGGAGAGAGGAGAGCATGTGCGCGCGCACGTTCTCACTCTTCAGCTCTCGGCAGGCAAGTACAAGACTGTGTGATCTATCGCGAGAGATCAGTCTTGTCGTCCTTGTCTGCCGAGAGCTAAAGAGTGAGAGTGTGCGTGCACGCACAGCTCTGATGCTATGAAACAGAAGAAGAAGAATTCACACTCTTCTTCTCCTCTTCTGTTCCGTAGTGGTGGTGGAGCTGCGCGCTCGCGCGCATGCGCTCTCTCTCCGGCTCTTGCTGTAACGCTGTCCGTTGCTGATTGGACAGTGTCACAGCGACGTTACACACCCCTTACCAATTACCTCCCCATTGACAGTTCATGGGGTTATTTAAAAATCGGGCGCCAAATATTACAGCACCGATATCTCAATAACGGAGGATGCTAGGAAAAAAATTTAAAGTGCCCCAGAGTTTGTACAGCCCTCCCCATTACATGCTACACTCAGCTGCACATGTATGGGGAGGTGAAAGGTTCTCTTTAAAAGAAAGGTGTTATAATTTTTTAGTTTTTATTTTATATGTTTTATTTTATGGGCCTAATTTTTCTAATTATTTCAATCTGTTCCCGAAGGTAACTATTTATTCATATGTTTGTGCTTTTGTGGGGCCAGCCATCTTTATTTTTATTTTTCATACTGCTAATTTGAACTACGTCGTAGGTTCGTTGGACTACTTCGCTGATTTAATCTTTTTTTCTTTTTTTTAATAAAATGGTTAAAATGGATTGTGTGGAAGAGTTGTTATTTCAATAAAATTAATTTCTTTATGTCTCTGTTTTTCAATACTTCATTACCGCCTTAGTAATGGCTGCTGTCTGATCGAGAGCGTCCATTACTAAGAAAGGGCTTAGTGTTAGCCAGTAATAAAGCTGCAACTAACCCCTATTATTTCCCCGGTACCCACTGCCACCAGGAGTACCGGGAAGAGCCAGGTACGATCCAGCACCCGACCGTCTGAAGTGAAGTGTGGGTACTGGGGTGGCCGCAGGCTGGCAATATCAGGCTCGGAATGGCCAAAAACCATGGCCCTTCCCACCCTGGTAATGATAGGCTGATGCTGCTTTATTGTATCTGGCTGGTTATGAAAAATGGAGGGGATCTCACGTAATTTTTTTTCTATTATTTTTTTTTTTTAAATGACGTGGGGTTCCCGCTGTTTTTCATAACCAGCCAGATACAATAAAGCAGCTGCAGCCTAGCATGACCAGGGTGGGAAGGGCCACAGGTTTTGTCCCTTCCCAGCCTGGTAAAACCAGCCTGTGGCCGCCCTGCTGCCTTACCGTCGCTTCAGATGGTCAGGTACTGGATCGTACTCCCCTTGGGGCAGTGAGAACCGGGGTGATAATAGGGGTTAGTGATAGCCTTTTTACAGGCTAACACTAAGCCCCTTCTTAGTAATGGACGCTCTCAATCAGACAGTAGCCATTACTAAGGCCATAATAAAGTATTAAAAAAAACAGACATAAGAAAAAAAATTTTTTATTGAAATCTAAACTCCCCATGCAACCGTCTTTCACCATTAAATTTTTTTTTAAAAGTATATCATCGAAGTAGTCCAATGAATCTACGACGTAGTCCAAACGGTCCAGTGGAACCTACCGAAAAAAAGTTAGCAGTATAAAAATTAAAAAAAACGAAATTTGCCACAATAGAAACTAGAGGTCAAGGAAAAATAATTCCCCTTCATGTAACTCTGCTACCTATCAACTGAAAAGTCATCCGCCAGAGGGAAAAATGTTTCCCCATGGCGGAGTACAAGAAAGTTTAATTCCCAGGTGAGGCTTTTTTGTACTCCGCTAACAAGAAACATTTTTCCTCCTGGCGGATGATTTTTCCATTGACAAGTAGCAGAGTTCTTCCATAGCGGTGTTAGGGGGGCAAACTCGCCAATTTCCCACGGCCCCCAGAATGGGCCGCTACTCTTGGGCCAGTGCTGTGTGCTTGCCTCCAGACTAAAATTTGCCAGCCAACCCCTGGCCATTGGCTCCCTGCTATGCCGTTTTCTCTTGTAGGCCACAGCCTGGTTTAGACCTTTAAGATCGGGAGCACGCTGATGACGTTAACTGCCCGGCACGATGATGTCACTGCATCATGCCGTCCCCGCCGGGCCACTGAACTCAGTTAAAAATCATAAGACAATCAGGTAATAAAAAGGGGGCTTAGAAGATGCGTTAAACCATATTCAGTGATAATGCTGCGTTGTTGATCTATGATACTAAAGTAATACAGTAAGAAGAATTCCTTACATCTTTTCTATACATTAATTACAAACAAACAACAAATGTTTTCCTATTTAATTTTTTTTTATATATTGTGTGTTTGTTGTGTAAAGCTAATAATGAGAAAACTCTGAGGGATTGGTGGGGGGGGGGGGGGCGTCTTTTTATAGTTCGCCTCAGGGGAACTATTTTCAGAATATTCTACAAGTACACTGTTGCTGGACTGGCACGGTACACTTATGTTATACTCTATTATTTAAAGTAACGCGTCTGAATCAATTAAAAGGGAAAAAGAAAAGGAAGAAATGGGGAAAACGTAGAAACTATGTCAAATTTATATTTGTGATCCGGTAATAATGGCTGGGGAAAAAAAAACAGAGGAAGCTATTCCAGCAGTTAAAAGCCGTAAATCGATTGGAAGCGCTCAAGCAGATCAAAGCAGAGGGAAAACCAATACAAAAAAAATTTATTTACGAAAATCCCTAGGTTTGGGAAAGGAAAAAGGAAAGAGAACAGTAAGGAAAGCTCAGGGGATGGAAGCCAACTATTCAGGGGGCATCTCTCCAGACAAATCTGATGAATCATCAATAGAGACAGTAAAGATTCTAAAGATGGGTACTGAGGACCAGGCTAATGAAATATTAAACCCTATGTTGGCTGCAATTCTGAACTTAGTACAAAACATAGAAGGCAAATTAAATAATTCTGAATAAAGAAGTTGCAGAGCTTAAAATTGTCAATAAAAATATGTCAGAAAAATTAACAGATCTTGAAGATAGATCAAGACAGGCTAATATCAGTGTAATGACCATCAGGTTTTGTGGACCCACTGGGCTACTCCGTAGGATTGCCATAGGGCCACCTCCAAGGGCGTTGCCTAAGCAGCCTCCCCAGTCTTCATCATTTTACCCCTTTAGGGCTAACACATTTTTTGATTTTTTATTTTATTTTTTTCACTCCCCGGCTTCCAAGAGCCATACGTTTTTTTATTTTTCCGTCAAAAGAGTGGTGTGAGGGCTTATTTTTTGTGGGAGGAGTTGTAGTTTCTACTGATTTAAAGCATTTAAAGTACCGTATAATGTACTGGGAAACTGAAAAAATATTATTTGCAGGCTGAAATTGGAAAAAACTGCGATTCCTCTATTGTTTTTTGGATTTCGTTTTTACAGCTTTCACCGTGCGGTAAAAACGACAAACCTAACTTTATTCTGTGGCTCAATACAATTATGGAGATACCAAATTTATATATATTTTACTACTTTTAAAGAAAAAAAAAGTTTAGTCAAAAAGAAAAAATTGTTTTGTTTCACCATATTCTGGGAGCCATAACTTTTTTATTTTTTCATCGATTGAGCGGTGTGATGGCTTATTTTTTTTGCGGGACGAGCTTAAAGGGGTTGTCCGAGATTTAATGACTTTGTGTTAATTCTTGTAATTTATAAATGTAAATACATTTGTAATATACTTACATTTTCCAAAGTGGCCCCGTTTCCAGATCCTGCCGTGGGGTACTTGACGGGTGACAATACTCTCTGCACTGGCTCTGGCCGCTTTGTTAATCTTGAATTCTTTGCCGGGTATACAACACGTCACTTGTGACGTGGTGTATATCGGCTTGTTCTGTTGTAACGCGCATGCGCGGCCCCTGCTGTTATCTCAAGAAATTAGCTGGATTAGGGTTCGCCCATGCAAGAGCCTTGCCAGTGAGGAGAGAGATGATAAAAGCGACCCAGGCGCCATCTGACGAAAATGTCCTAGCATACAGGCTGAAGTGGATCTGGCACTGATTCAGAAATCCACGACAGGTACTTGCTTCTCCATCATAGCGGTCAGGAAGTGGCAAAGAAACACGTGGGTCAACACTGCCAAGAGGTGTAGTCTGAGGATCAACATTGCCAGGAGGTGTAGTAGAAGGAACAGCCTCCTGCCGACGTGCAAGAATGTTCAACGCCTGGAGGAGTTGGTCCTGACGAGACCGGAGGTCTAGCATATCCGCTCTCATCTCTTGAGACGTCGTCATAGTCTTGAATCGACCAGCGGGGTCCATGGCCTGAGCGTACTGTCACGAAGGATCTGTGGACCCACTGAGCCGTACTGCCTTGGCGGTAAGGCAGCTGGCCAACAGGGCGCAGGTGAGAGTCTATAGTTCGTATAGGTACCTGTGGCAGCTCAGACAGCAGCAGGGCAGGCTCGGCTAGGACTAGGCAGCAGGTAGACGTCGGGCGAGGTGAAGCAGGTCAGACGTGGAATACAGCACGACACGACTTTGGCACAGCACAGCCAGGATGGTATGTAATGCAAGGAACAGGAACTGGAACAGGTACAGGAACAGGAAACAGGAAACACACATAGACAAACTAGGAAACATCAACAACGCTCAGGCATAGAAGCAGGGGGGCTGGACCCCTCTTATAGTCCAGGGTACTCACGGGTCAAAGTTCATCAAAAGTCCGGTACGCGCGCTGCCCCTTTAAGAGCAGGCATGAGCAAGTGTGCGCACCCTACGGGATCCGGCTGAGGTGAGTGGAAGTGAGCGCTGGCGTCTCCTGAGGAGGAGGCTGGGGCCAGCGCTTGCCGACTCGAGGCTGCGGCTGTCAGGAGGGGATTGGAGCTGACAGCCCGCAGCCACGGACATTACACCCGGCCAGTTTGGAATTATGCCTCCAGGGGAGAATTATTTTACTGTTAGCAGGACAGACAAAAATCTTTCCAGGAGGAATGTCCTTGATCTGCAGAGGGTCTTCAACAATAATCCTCGAAGGATCAATAATGTGTTGAGGTTTTCTATCAGAATCGTCAATTTCTAATGATCGAGACAGGGCATTGGCCATAATGTTTTTGTATGCAGGGCGGAAATGAAGAAATCTAAATCTGGTGAAGAACGACCATCTAGCTTGATGATGGGTCACTCGCTGTGCAGACTCCAGATATGTAAGATTTTTGTGATCGGTGTAGATGATAATGAGATGAGCAGACCCCTCTAGCTGGTGTCTCCATTCCTCCAAAGCCAACTTGACGGCAAGCAATTCTCGGTCCCCAATAGAGTAGTTGCGCTCAACAGGAGAGAAGAGTTTGGAGAAGAATCCGCAAGATACTGCTTTACTCTTAGAATTCTTTTGAAATAGGAATGTTCCAGCACCAACGGAAGAGGCATTAACCTCCACGAAAAACTGTTGAGTAACATCCGGATAACAAAGAACAGAGGCATAAGTGAAGGCACTCTTGAGGTTGGAGAATGCCGACTCTGCCTCAGGGATGCAGTCCTTAGTGTTCACTCCCTTTTTGGTAAGAGCTGAGATGGAAGTAGTAAGGGATGAGAAATTTGGGATGAACTGACGATAAAAATTTGCGAATCCAAGAAACCTCTGCATAGCTCGGAGACGATGAGGACGTGACCACTCCAAGATGGACTTCACCTTTTCCGGATCCATTTGAAGGCCACGATCGGAGACAATATAGCCCAGGAAGGACAAGAACCTCTTTTCAAATATACACTTCTCCAGTTTTGCGTATAATTTATTCCCCCTTAGCTGCAACAAGACTTCCGATGCGTCATCAGATCGGGTGAGTAGATCAAGATGACGACCAGATACACCAACACACAGACATACAGAAGATCACGGAAGATGTCGTTCACAAATTCTTGGAACACTGCTGGGCATTACACAGTCCAAATGGCATGACAAGATACTCCTAGTAACCATCTCGGGTGGTAAATGCGGTTTTCCTTCATCACCTTTGCATATACGAATCAGGTTATAGGCCTCGCGGTAGATCCAGCTTAGTGAAAACATTAGCTCCACAAATCCTGTCGAAGAGCTCAGAGATAAGTGGCAAGGGGTACTTGTTTTTTACAGTGACTTGGTTTAACCCAAGAATGCGGTTCTGGTTGGTGAAGTAGACTTCCTGATGAACTCCCTCACCAGCTTCTCCTTGACATACTCCAACATGGCCTGGGTTTCAGGTAAGGAAAGGGGGTAGACGCGACCACGAGGGTGTAAAGGATCTGCCAGGCACAACTTCTGTGTATACGCCCATAGATAATCAGTCTGCACCTGAGTCTATGTCTCTGAGACTGACTCCAGCTTCCACCACTCAGGCTGGCAGGCTTAGGTGTGGGAGAGCCTATCGCAGCCTGGCCAGACGGAGCTAGCTCCCGCCCTCTGTCTATTTATACCTGCCTTTCCTGTTCCTCCTTTGCTTGTGATTCTTCTCGTGTGGTTTCCTGGCCTAGCTTCAGCTTCTATCTATTTAATCCTGCTCCATACTGACCCTGGCTTACTGACTACTTTCCTGCTCTGCGTTTGGTACCTCGTACACTCCTGGTTTGACTCGGCTCGTTCACCACTCCTGTTGCTCACGGTGTTGCCGTGGGCAACTTCCCCTTTTCCCTTAGCCTTGTGTACCCTTGTCTGTTTGTCTCGTGTACTTACTGAGCGTAGGGACCGCCGCCCAGTTGTACCCCGTCGCCTAGGGCGGGTCGTTGCAAGTAGGCAGGGACAGAGTGGCGGGTAGATTAGGGCTCACTTGTCCGTTTCTCTACCCCCATCATTACATAATCACAAGCCCATATACCTAGTCTACCCTGGTCCCTGACTCTACTATGGACCCCCTTGAGACCCAGGCCCAGCAAATGCAGGGTCTCCCCCTACAGGTGCAGGCCCTGGCTCAGAGGGTCAACCAGCCTGACGCTACCATGGTAGTGCCCCTCACCTCACCTCTTGAACCCCACCTCAAGTTGCCTGACCGGTTCTCAGGGGACCGGAGGACTTTTCTCTCCTTTCGGGAGAGTTGTATGCTCTACTTTCGCTTAAAGCCGCACTCCTCAGGTTCTGAGAGCCAGCGGGTGGGTATAATTATGTCCCGGCACCAGGAAGGGCCCCAAGAGTGGGCCTTCTCCTTGGCTCCTGACGCCTCTGAACTTTCCTCCGTTGATCGTTTCTTTTCTGCTCTCGGACTCATTTATGACGAGACTGACAGGACTGCCTTTGCCGAGAGTCAGCTGGTGACCTTACGTCAGGGTAAGAGACCTGTTGAGGAGTATTGTTCTGACTTTAGGAAGTGGTGCGTAGCTTCTCGTGGAATGACCCTGCCTTAAGGTGCCAGTTTAGGTTGGGTCTGTCGAACGCCCTGAAAGACCTGCTAGTTAGCTATCCCTCTTCTGACTCCCTAGACCAGGTTATGGCTTTAGCGGTACGACTTGACCGACGTCTCAGGGAACGACAACTTGAACGTTTGTGTGTTTTCCCCTCTGACTCCCCCATGATGCCTCCCGAGGTCCCGTTGCTTCGCTCTTCCACGGAAGACTCGGAGGTACCTATGCAACTCGGGGCCTCCGTGTCCCCCCGACAACGTAGAGAGTTCCGCAGGAGGAATGGTCTCTGCTTCTATTGTGGGGATGACAAGCATCAAGTGAACACCTGTCCTAGGCGTAAGAATAAGCAGCCGGAAAACTTCCGCGCCTAAGTGATCATCGGGGAGGTCTCTTGGGCGCACAGGTATTTCCCGTAAATTTGAAACGTAATAAAATCTTGCTTCCCTTTCAGGTCTCTTTTGGTGGTAGGTCTGCTACCGGCAGTGCCTTCGTGGATTCAGGGTCTTCTGCTAATATCATGTCTGTGGAATTTGCTATGTCTCTAGCTATGCCTTTGATTGATTTGCCTAAACCTGTCCCGGTAGTGGGTATCGACGCCACTCCTCTTGCTAATGGTTATTTTACACAGCATACCCCTGTTTTTGAACTCCTTGTTGGCTCCATGCATTTGGAGCAGTGCTCTGTACTGTTGATGCAGGGATTATCGTCCGATTTGGTTTTAGGCCTTCCCTGGTTGCAGTTGCATAATCCCACGTTTGACTGGAATACTGGGGAGCTTACCAAATGGGGTAATGAATGCTTGACATCATGTTTTGCTGTTAATTCCATTTCTCCCCCTGAGCAGGTGAACACGCTACCTGAGTTTGTTCAGGACTTCGCTGATGTTTTCTCTAAGGAGGCCTCCGAAGTGTTACCTCCTCATAGAGAATACGATTGCACTATCGAATTGGTACCAGGAGCTAAGCTCCCTAAGGGTAGGATATTTAATCTTTCTTGTCCCGAACGTGAAGCCATGAGAGAGTATATCCAGGAATGCCTGGCCAAGGGTTACATTCGCCCCTCTACTTCTCCGGTAGGTGCTGGCTTCTTCTTCGTAGGGAAGAAGGATGGTGGTCTTAGGCCATGCATTGACTACCGAAACTTGAATAAGGTCACTGTGAGGAACCAGTATCCCCTTTCTTTGATTCCTGATCTCTTTAATCAGGTTCAGGGGGCCCAATGGTTCTCTAAGTTTGATCTACGGGGGGCGTATAACCTTATCCGCATCAAAGAGGGGGATGAGTGGAAGACTGCGTTTAACACGCCCGAAGGTCATTTCGAATACCTCGTCATGCCCTTTGGGTTGTGTAATGCTCCTGCGGTCTTCCAGAATTTCATAAATGAGATTTTAAGAGATTACCTGGGGGTATTTCTTGTAGTGTACCTTGATGACATACTGGTGTTTTCCAAGGACTTGTCCTCCCACATTGAGCATGTCAGGAAGGTGCTCCAGGTCCTTCGGGAAAACAAACTGTTTGCGAAAACCGAAAAATGTGTGTTTGGGGTACAGGAGATACCATTTTTGGGTCAAATCCTCACTCCTCATGAATTCCGCATGGACCCCGCCAAGGTCCAGGCTGTGGCGGAATGGGTCCAACCTGCCTCCCTGAAGGCATTACAGTGTTTCTTGGGCTTCGCTAATTATTACAGGAGATTTATTGCTAACTTCTCGGTCATCGCTAAGCCTCTTACGGACCTCACTCGCAAAGGTGCTGATCTCCTCCAGTGGCCTCCTGAGGCTGTCCAGGCTTTTGAGGTCCTTAAGAAGTGCTTTATCTCGGCCCCGGTGCTGGTTCAGCCCAACCAAATGGAGCCATTTATCGTGGAAGTTGACGCATCCGAGGTGGGAGTGGGGGCTGTCTTGTCCCAGGGTACCAGGTCCCTCACCCATCTCCGTCCCTGTGCCTACTTCTCCAGGAAGTTTTTGCCCACTGAGAGTAACTATGATATTGGCAACCGCGTACTCTTAGCCATTAAATGGGCATTTGAAGAGTGGCGCCACTTCCTGGAGGGGGCTAGGCACCAGGTAACGGTCCTTACCGACCACAAGAATCTGGTTTTCCTAGAATCTGCCCGGAGGCTAAACCCGAGACAAGCTCGATGGGCGCTATTTTTTACCAGATTCAACTTTTTGGTTACCTATAGGGCTGGGTCTAAAAATATTAAGGCCGATGCACTGTCGCGTAGCTTCATGGCCAGCCCTCCTTCGGAGGAAGATCCTGCTTGTATTTTGCCTCCTGGTATAATCATTTCTTCTATTGATTCTGATTTAGTCTCTGAAATTGCGGCTGATCAAGGTTCAGCTCCCGGGAACCTTCTTGAGGACAAGCTGTTTGTTCCCCTGCAATTCCGGCTAAGGGTACTTAGGGAAAATCATGACTCCGCACTATCTGGTCATCCAGGCGTCCTGTGTACCAAACACCTCATTGCCAGACACTATTGGTGGACTGGGTTGCCTAAAGACGTTAAGGCCTACGTCGCCGCTTGTGAGGTTTGTGCTAGGTCCAAGACTCCAAGGTCCCGACCAGCGGGCTTACTACGTTCTTTGCCCATTCCCCAGAGACCTTGGACCCATATCTCCATGGATTTTATCACCGATTTGCCTCCATCTCAAGGCAAGTCGGTGGTGTGAGTGGTAGTAGACCGCTTCAGTAAGATGTGCCACTTTGTGCCCCTCAAGAAACTACCCAATGCCAAGACGTTAGCTACCTTGTTTGTCAAACACATCCTGCGTCTCCATGGGGTCCCTGTCAATATTGTTTCGGACAGAGGGGTACAATTTGTTTCATTGTTTTGGAGAGCCTTCTGTAAAAAGTTGGAGATTGATCTGTCCTTCTCCTCTGCCTTCCATCCTGAAACTAATGGCCAAACTGAGAGGACTAATCAATCTCTAGAACAATATTTAAGGTGTTTTATCTCTGACTGTCAATATGATTGGGTCTCATTCATTCCCCTCGTCGAATTTTCCCTTAATAACCGGGTCAGTAACTCGTCAGGGGTCTCCCCCTTTTTCTGTAATTTTGGGTTTAATCCACGATTCTCCTCCGTTTCACCTGGTAGTTCCAACAATCCCGAGGTAGAGGTCGTTCATCGGGAACTGTGCACAGTCTGGGCCCAGGTTCAGAAGAACCTAGAGGCGTCCCAGAGCGTACAAAAAACTCAGGCAGATAGAAGACGTTCTGCTCACCCCTTGTTTGTGGTCGGGGATCTGGTGTGGCTTTCGTCTAAGAACTTGTGCCTTAAAGTCCCGTCCAAGAAGTTTGCTCCCCGGTTTATTGGGCCGTATAAGGTCATTGAAGTCCTCAATCCTGTCTCCTTCCGACTGGAGCTGCCCCCATCTTTTTCGAATACACGACGTGTTTCATGCCTCCCTCCTTAAATGCTGCTGCCCGTCCTTGGCTCCCTCGAGGAAACCTCCTGTTCCCGTTCTCACCCCTGAGGGGGTGAAATTCGAGGTGGCCAAGATTGTGGACAGCAAGATGGTCCAAGGCTCCCTCCAGTACCTGGTCCATTGGAGAGGATACGGGCCTGAGGAGAGGACTTGGGTACCCGCCCGGGATGTTCACGCTGGGGTATTGGTCAGGAAGTTCCACCTTCGTTTCCCCAATAAACCAGGTCCACTTAGAAAGGGTCCGGTGGCCCCTCATAAAAGGGGGGGTACTGTAAAGGATCTGCCAGGCACAAATTCTTTGTATACGCCCATAGATAATCAGTCTGCACCTGAGTCTATGTCTCTGAGACTGACTCCAGCTTCCACCACTCAGGCTGGCAGGCTTAGGAGTGGGAGAGCCTATCGCAGCCTGGCCAGACAGAGCTAGCTCCCGCCCTCTGTCTATTTATACCTGCCTTTCCTGTTCCTCCTTTGCTTGTGATTCTTCTCGTGTGGTTTCCTGGCCTAGCTTCAGCTTCTATCTATGTGATCCTGCTCCATACTGACCCTGGCTTACTGACTACTCTCCTGCTCTGCGTTTGGTACCTCGTACACTCCTGGTTTGACTCGGCTCGTTCACCACTCTTGTTGCTCACGGTGTTGCCGTGGGCAACTTCCCCATTTCCCTTAGCCTTGTGTACCCTTGTCTGTATGTCTCGTGCACTTACTGAGCATAGGGACCGCCGCCCAGTTGTACCCAGTCGCCTAGGGCGGGTCGTTGCAAGTAGGCAGGAACAGAGTGGCGGGTAGATTAGGACTCACTTGTCCGTTTCTCTACCCCCATCATTACAGAGGGAGTGAGGGTTCAGGGAGAAACTCTATAAGACAGTCATATGGACGATGAGGAGGAAGGACCTCTGCCTTTTTCTTGCTGAAGACATCAGTATAGCTGTCATACTGTGGAGGCAATCCAGAGAGTGACTGAGGTAGTGGAGAAAGGACGAGACGAACCTGAAGGGGGCAGCGGTGCAGACATCGGGGTCCCCACTGGAGGACTTCTCCGGAATTCCAAGCAAGGATTGGAGAGTGTTGGTGAAGCCATGGCAATCCCAGCAGGATGGGGTTTACAGCTTTGGATAAGACATAGAAAGCTATCAGCTCTGAATGAAGGACTCCTATCTGTCTCAGTGTCTCAGGGGTTTGGTGATAGACAGGATAGGGTCAGGCAGAGGTTGTCCATCTACAGAGGCGACTGCCAGAGGTTTCTCGAGAGGAACTGTGGTCAAGTGGAGACGATCAACTAAGTCCTGCTTTATAAAACTTGCAACCGCTCCAGAATCCAGATAAGCGAAGACAGAGTGCGATCCTTCACCGGTGACGATGGACACAGGGTTAGAAAGTCTGAGAGAGAATTTAGTGGTCAAGGAAGATTCACCTAGGATTATCTCTTTAATCAAGCCTAGGTGCTGGAGTTTCCCGGCTTTTGCGGGCATTGGTGCACGAAATGTCCCTTATGGCCAAGTACAGACATAACCCTGTCGATTGTCTGCATTGCCGTTCCTGGTCAGACAGTCGGTGTCTATCTATATGTATAGGCTCCTCCAGAGGTGCAGCACAACAGGGCAGAAGCGGCCTTTGAAATTTTGCTGCCAGTCGACAAGACCTCTTCTCCCGATGAATTTCTAGAGTGTGCTCTTGGATCCTCATATCGATCCAGGTTGCCAGAATTATTAGGGCATCCGAGGTAGCAGCAAGCTCTCGAGCTGCCAGTTCATCCGTTATGTGAGAGGCAAGACCCTGCCAGAAGGTCACCACTGAGGCCTCATTATTCCAAGCCAGCTCCACCACCAGTGTAGGGAAGGAGATGGCATACTCCCCTACAGTTGACTAGCCTAGATTGAGTGTCAGCAGTGAGGCAGCTGCAGAGGATGTTCGACCCTGTTCCTTGAATACTGTACAAAAATTCTCAAGAATTAATGGCAAATCAGAGAACTCCGGACCCTCTTATTCCAAGATGGGGTTCGCCCATGCCAGGGCTTTGCCATAAAGGAGACAAAATATAAAAGCGACCTTGGCCTCGTCAGAGGGGAAGAGATGGGCACGTAACTTGAAATGGATCGTACACTGATTGATAAAGCCTCTACAGGTCTTAGGATCCCTGTCGTAGCGAGGAGGCAGAGGCAACGAAATTGTAGACCCAGGACAGACAGGAGGGATTGCAGGTGGTGGAGCAGCAGAGGCAGCTAGGGGAGGTACAGATGTAAGAACCAAATGGGTAATTATGGAGTTTACCACCTGTAGGCGCTGATCCTGGCATGCCCGGATGTCACACATGTCCGCTTGCATCATCTGGACCGAACTTTTAGGTTGACCAGTGGGATCCATGGCCTGAGTGTACGGTCAAGGCTTTGGGGTATGTAGGCCCACTAGGCCACTCTGCCATAGCAGAGTAGCAGCTGGCCAAACCATAGTCAATAACAGTCTCTAGGAGATGATTTGGCAAACACTCGGTGTGGCAGACACTAGGCGTAGCAGACACGGGGTGTAGCAACACATGGCATAGCAAACACTTGGCACAGATGACACTTGGCACAGATGACACTTTGCACAGATGGCACTCTCGACTTCGACACTAGATTACACACTGGAATAAACACAATTATTGGATACGGGATACAGGAACACTAAATACAGGATACAACTAAGAGACCATTTGCAAAGACGAACATGGGCAGACACAACAACGCCCAGACAAGAACAGGAAGGGCAGAGCCCTTTTTAAAATCCAGGATGTATAGGGATTGGCTAGGGAACGTTGCACTGGTGCGCGTGCTCATTCCTGGCCTTAAAGGGCCAGCACGCACCAGTGCAACGTTCCCTCACCAACACCCTAAAGGATTCAGTGGGGGAGCTGCAGGACCATATAATTAATTTTAGGTAGTCCTAGAAACCTAGCTATTGTGCTCGCAGTCACTGACCGCCGGCACATCCTACTTACTGGCAGCCGCGACCGCAGGACACTCTTTTCATGCCGACGTCTTCTTTCCCAGAGATGCTGCCACACGTGGCTGCAGCTCCCCCACTGTATCCAGGATTCAGTTGGGGACCTGCGTCCACGTGTGCCAGCATCTCTGGGGAGGAAGACGCTGGCATGAAGAGCGTGTCCTGCAGTCGAGGCTGCCGGTTAGTAGGATGTACCGGTGGGCACAACACCTAGGTTTCTAGGACCATATAAAATTTATTTAAATCTTTTAAACTCTATAGGACTAAATACAGACATAGCGAACCATCTGAGAATTTTTTTGTCGCAAGGTAATGCCTTGTTCCTAATTGTATGGGATTGCTTAAAAGCGTATATACGTGGGCTCTTTTTAAAACAAGCATCACTTAATAAAAAATTATCAAGATCCCAGATTGAGCGGAGGAAAGAGAGTTTGGAGTGGAGTGAAAAAGAATATAGATCTCTTCCCAACTCAGTGAATGAGGTAATCTGGAAGGAGGCACAAACCAACTCTAATGATGTCCTGGGACAAAAGGCCCAGGATCATATTTCCTATACATTGTCTAGTTGTTTTTTGGAAGCAGGTAAACCTGAAAGGGCTTCTGTCCTCCATGATTCTTAATCAGGATTCCTCGGTACCAGTAGCTGTAAAGAACTTACAGGGAGAGATAGTTACAAACCCAGTGATCGCTATTGCATTTTCTGACTATTATAAGAATCTATTTACAACCGGGGTGCTGTATGATTATTCGCAAACCGAGCAATGCCCCAAATTGTGGCAATGGTCACAGTGACTGATATAATAAACCAGAAAGAGAAGAAAAGTCACGACCAAGTATTTGCAAAATTACAAACAATCTTTATTTCAGTCAAAAATACACAGAAAACACATTACAACTATACACAGTAAAAAGAATGAACCCTCATAAAGAGATGGAATCCGAACATAAAAGCAGCCTGGTCCCCCAGATGTTAAAATGGTCACAAGATTCCACAAAGAGCATAAATCAATATTATTAGGCAGGTGCTAAGCATAGTACATTTGCACAGATAGATACCTAAAAAAATATACATGCAAAGTGCAGTCATAGGCAAATCACCCCTGACGAAGCACCAGCGAAACGCGCGTCGGGTCTGGCAGCGGTCTCCCCTCCCGGTCCTGATCTCCTGCTCATTTTCCACTACGTAGGTGTAGGTATACTGCTCATTAGTTTGCCTATGACTGCACTTTGCATGTATATTTTTTTAGGTATCTATCTGTGCAAATGTACCATTCTTTTTACTGTGTATAGTTGTAATGTGTTTTCTGTGTATTTTTGACTGAAATAAAGATTGTTTGTAATTTTGCAAATACTTGGTCGTGACTTTTCTTCTCTTTCTGGTTTATGATTATTCGCAATTAAAAATATATCTTGGCAAAATAGAATTTCCAAATTTGTCTTCTAATAAGGCAGCGATGCTTGATGTCCCTCTGAGTCTTCCGGAACTGGAAGATGCGCTTAAGCAGGCACCAGGCAACAAGATATTGGGCCCTGATGGGATCCTATATGAACTTTTTAAGCACTATTGTGATTTCCTCCTCCCCAAAGCTGTTGAAGACCCTGGACCATGCTATCTCTCCCAAATTCTCTAGAAGAAGCCTCCATAATTGTGATTCCAAAAAAGGGAAAAGATCTACACGAACTAGAGTCTTATCGGCCTATTTCACTTCTGAATGTGGATAATAAATGATTGGCTAAGGTCCTGGCGGTTCGGTTATGGAGGGTAATTACTTCTATAATACACAGTGACCAGACAGGTTTTTATCCATTGGAAATCTGTTGTGTCTAATTTAAGGAGAGCTTTTACAAATATACAGGATCTATCACTTGATGCTATTAAGGCATTTGATACGGTGGAGTGAGGATTTTTCTGGGAGGTTCCTTGCTAGATTTGTGGAGAAATTTATTGCATGAGCTGGATTGCTGTATAGGGGACCGGGGGTGACAATGGGGATGGGGTGGCACCCGGTTTCCTCTGTTTCGGCTTTCACGTGGTAACAGGCAGGGGTGTCCCTTCTCCCCGCTTTTGTTTGCTCATGCATTGAAGCAACTCGCAATAAAAATCAGAGCTGAGAATAACATCAAAGGCTTTCCTTATGATGATGGAGAGGAAAAGATTTGACTTTATGCAGGCGACATGCTCTTACTCCTAAGGGATTTTGGATCAGTGGAACGTGTCGTCCGAATTTATGAAGAGTTCGGTCAATTCTCAGGGTTCAGAATTAACTGGGTAAAATCTAGTTTACTGTTGCTTGGGTCACCTTCCATCCTTTATCCAGAACCGTAACATTGGTATAGTAACTGAAATGGTGTATCTGGGGATTAAGATCTCCAGTGTTGTAAATGATTTTACAAATTTAAATATAAAAGTAATGATTGATGATCTGAGAGACAGGATCAGGATTTGTAATAAACTTCCACTAAATAAGGCTTCTGAAATTGCACTGGTGAAAATGGTGCTCTTGCCAAAAATTGTTTATTTTTCTCTCAAATGCCCCAGTTTGGATTCCACAGAAAATATTTAAATCTCTTGAATCCATATGGAATGAGCTTATTTGAAACACTAAAAGTGTTAGGATTGTGTCAACTGCACTTACTTTCCATATACAACAAGGGGGCTTTTCCTGATACTACTACGCATGTCAGCTTCAGCACCTAGTGGGTTGGGAAGAGAATGTAAGAAATAGACACTTGATTAAAACTTTGGGTGAGGGGAAGGTTAAGGATGTTTGTGCTTTTTTTGGAGTGAGGACTGACTCAAGGAATATAAGTGTCACGGCGCGGGGTGTGGACCCACTGGGCCGTACCGCATTGCAGAGTAGCAGCTGGCCAACAAGGTACTAAACAATGTCTATAGTTCAGAACGGGTACCTGAGGCAATGTAGACAGTGGCGGGAGCACGACTTGACTTTCACAGCAGGTGACGCCGCGGATGCAGTGGGAAGGCACAACTTGACTTTCACAGCAGGTGACGCCGCGGATGCAGCGGGAAGGCACGACTTGACTTTCACTTGTAGATACAATAGCACGGAATACAGGGTACAGGCAGCAGGAACGGGTAACACTGGGAACTGGAAAACACTGGGAGACCTTTTGCAAGACAAACTAGGGTATACAACAACGCTCAGGTAAGGAACCAGTGGGCAGGGCCCCTTATTATAGTCCAGCAGCCATTTGGGCTGTTAATTGATGTTAGACAGCTGGACGCGTACTGGCCCTTTAAGGCCGTGCGCGCGCCCTGCGGGAAACAGTCTGAGGGCCCAGAGGAGAGTGCCGGCGTCTCCCTGGAGGGAGCTGACGCCGAGAAGAGAGACGTCCATGGCCGGGATCATCAAGGGGTAAGTCTGAACGACGACCCCCGGCCATAGACGTAACAATAAGTATCTATAGGCTTCAACACAAAATTTGGCATACAACTAAAAAAATTGAGGGTATGCATCATTCCTTAGATATTGTCTCACTATGTGCTAATCACTATTTTTTACATTTCAAACACGATGTAAAAAGTTTTGGATACACTTACACCGTGTTCCAAATTATTATGCACATTGGATTTAAGTGTCATAAACATTTAATTATTAGTTTTTCAATTAAACTCATGGATGGTATTGTGTCTTAGGGCTCTTTGGATCATTGTAATCAATCTCAGACACCTGTGATAACTAGTTTGCCAGGTGTGCCCAATCAAGGAAAACTGCTTAAGGAGGACGTTCCACATTATTAAGCAGGCCACAGGTTTCAAGCAATATGGGAAAGAAAAAGGATCTCTCTGCTGCCGAAAAGCGTGAAATAGTGCAATACCTTGGACAAGGTATGAAAACATTGGATATTTCAAGAAAACTTAAGCGTGATCATCGTACTGTGAAAAGATTTGTGGCTGATTTAGAGCACAGACGGGTTCGTTCAGATAAAGGCATAATGAGGAAGGTTTCTGCCAGACAAATTAATAGGATTAGGAGAGCAGCTGCTAAAATGCCATTGCAAAGCATTAAACAGGTATATGAAGCCGCTGGTGCCTCTGGAGTCCCGGAAACCTCATGGTGTAGGATCCTCCAGAAGTTTGCAAGTGTGCATAAAGCTATTATTCGGCCACCCCTAAACAATGCTCATAAGAAGAAACGGTTGCAGTGGGCTCAGAAATACATGAAGACTAATTTTCAAACCGTGTTGTTTACTGATGAGTGCCGTGCAACCCTGGATGGTCCAGATGGATGGAGTAGTGGATGGTTGGTGAATGGCCACCATGTCCCAACTAGGCTGCGACGTCAGCAAGGAGGTGGCGGAGTCATGTTTTGGGCTGGAATCATGGGGAGAGAGCTGGTAGGCCCCTTTAGGGTCCCTGACGGTGTGAAAATGACCTCTGCAAAGTACGTAGAGTTTATGACTGGCCACTTTCTTCCGTGGTACAAAAAGAAGAACCGTGCCTTCCGTAGCAAAATTATATTCATGCATGACAATGCATCATCTCCTGCTGCAAAGAATACCTCTGTGTCATTGGCTGCTATGGGCATAAAAGGAGAGAAACTCATAGTGTGGCCCCCATGTTCCCCTGACCTCAACCCTATTGAGAACCTTTAGAGCATCCTCAAGCAAAATATCTATGAGGGTGGGAGGCAGTTCACATCAAAACAGAAGCTCTGGGAGGCTATTCAGACATCCTGCAAAGATATTCAAGCAGAAACTGTCCAAATACTCACAAATTCAACGGATGCAAGAATTGTGAAGGTGATATCAAAGAAGGGGTCCTATGTTAACATGTAAATTGGCCTGTTAAGTTTTTTTTAATTGATAGAGCTTTTGATTTCTGTAAATATGACCTCCTGATGCTGCAAATTCAACAAATTACCATTTTAGTTCTCTTTACAACCTTTAAAATGTTTTGATCTCTGTTGTGCATAATAATTTGAAACAGTGCATTTTGAGTTTTTTACTTCTAAAAAAAATCTGTTATCATTAGGAGATTTGTTCAATAAAATTCGCATTATACTCCAACGATGGCTTGAAGATTATACTGACTGTCATTTGCATCGACTATTTAGGAAAATCAGCGAAAAATAACATTTGCATAATAATTTGGAACGCGGTATAAATGTTACTCAATGAAGTTACTTATTTGTAATTTAAGGAGCTTCTTGAGGCCCCATTACACCGGCCGATTTTGGCCAGTGCAGCGAGCGCAGATCAACGAGACAGATCGTTGATCGGCACTCGTTTTCTCATGTCACAAGGAGCTATGTATGGGGATGAGTGGTCGTTACTCTGATCGCTCATCCCCATACATTATTATCATGTCGGCAGTGCGTCTCCCTGTTTATACAGAGAGATGTGCTGCCAACAACGATAATATGTAAGTTTTTTAAAACGATACAATCAGCAGATGAACGAGCGTTTGCTTGTTCATCTGGTGACCGCTGCCCTGTTTACACAGGGCAATTATCGGCAACGAGCATTCTATGAAGTCAAGACCAAGTCCTCAGGCACACAGATTTTTTATTCTATGCACAAATCTCTCAGATTGTTGTCAAGATGGAAGATAAAACTAGATTACGAACACAAATTTCAAATCTTTATTCACTTTTAAGGAGGCAATGGGATAGGAAAGGCCTTATTTCTAGGTTATATACATTTTTACAGGGTCTTAAACACAATAAAAAATTTTCAAGAGTAAAGCTAATTATACCGGTCTAGACTACACTCCCAAACAAGGTTTTTTGCTAAGATTATAGCTTGGCATTTTTTTTCCGGTATTTTTTGTTTACCCCATAGTTTAGTAATTAAGGGGTTGCCGTTTCACTTAAACGCCGGAATCTTTCGCCCCCCTATTTTTATTTTTTTTGTTTGTTAGTTTATTCATGACGAAAATCCCTGAACATGGCTAAAATTAAGATGTGCTCTCTCAATGTATGAGGCTTGAATGTACCCGAGAAGAGATGTCAAGTCCTTTATCATATGCATAAGGAACGTTATATAGAATGTACAAGAACAGAAACTTCCAGCATGCCTAATCTCTGTGGATGCTGAAAAGGGGGTTCGCTGGTTGTTTTTAAACAGAACTTTGCAACAGATAGGATTAGGGCCAAGCAGATTGCACGTCTGATAAGCTGTCACTGGAGAGGTCTGGCTTTGCATCTGTGAATTACAAAAAAAACGCAATAGGTAAGGAGCTTATTCTTACACCATTCACGCATGTATTGCGTAAGCCTTGGAATCTAGTTGTCAGACGTCACATCTTCTGGACGTGACCCCTTATTCAGCAGTGGGTTGAAAGATGGATCCAAAAAGGTATGTTGAAGCTTTTTGTGTGGTGAAGGATTGCAGGTGTGTACGTAATCTTAAACTGTTGATATGAAAGACATGAGAGAATTTTTGCCAGCAATTACATTGTTAACCAGAAAAAATTGTGAGAAGTGTAAGACTCCCCCCTTTGGAATGCAGTGACGTAGCGCATGGCGGAGAGAAGTCGTAACTCACATGTGAAGTAAATGAAATGAAAATATTGTAGTCTGGACAGTGAGGAGAAAAAACTTGTGCTTGCTGCTCTGTTGTAGTGTCATTTGTTATTTAGTTGTGTAAAATTGTTGAGGATTAATAGTTGTTCTGTTACCAGTTTGTCTGGGATTATAGTTGGGAGGTACTGACTGTCTGTAGGTGAAAGAAAAGTTGGATATTTGTGAGTAATATCCTGTAGTACCACAGGGGCTTCAATGGTTAAGTCCTAATAATGTAGAATCCAGTGCAACAGGAAAAACTTTGAATACTGTATTAGAAAATCATTTATATGTTAAGGGTCCTTAAACCAATTGTATGCATTGCCAGACTGGCATAAGGTGGGAATCAGTACAGACTGATTTCTAGAATATGTGATAATCCGGCATATACACTTTGATGTAAAATAACATCCAAGTAATTAAGTCTGTAGTAGAATAACATCAGACCGCTGGATTGAATACCGTTGTAATATAACATCCTGTATTCAATGAATGACCCTGACACTTACCCCAGATGCCACCTGTGTCGTAGTAGTAATTACAGTGAAGGACATTAGTATTGGCTCAGACCCAGAGCCACTAAAGAAATCATCACCAACATACATAACAGGCCCCTAAACTACAACCCACAGAGTGAACAGCTGAGCGGGGAGGATAACATATATGTTACCAAATATAATTTGCATGTGAAACCATTGCAAAGTGCTAGAGGAAAGAGTTTGGGATATATGCTACATCACGGGCTGTATGAACCGAAAGACACACCCCGGCAGCAAGTGTTCTGCGTAAATAAATGTGACCAACTCCTGCTTGAATCAATGGAGGTTCATGAATGTCGATTGTGTTGAAGAATTTGCTCTTGCAATTGTTGATTGGCAGCATTTTGTCTGTTCTTGACGTTCAATACAGTGAGGGATCAGAGGAAAGGGGATCCTGCTGCTAGAATGTCTGGAGGAACGACTTTTGATATCGTATTGGTAAGACAGTCTAGGAGATAGACTGGTCTGAGATATCTGTCGGCAAACGTGGCCAGTTTGCCTGGAGGTGGGGGATTTACCGGAAATCACCCTACTGCTCTCCGACCATGGGGTCAGGAGGAAGTGAGACAAAAATGCTTTGGGGCACGGGTCCCGGACATCATTATAGTAGAATGAGCAAAAGGAGCTGGGGCTTTAATTGTAAAGTATGTGAAGGCAAAATAACACACTGTAAAAAAATTGTTGAAGAGGCTGGCAACTGTAAGATGGATGCTTGCATGTGATAAATAGAATGGTTTGTGGAAAGTTGAGAAGTTAAAAGGACAAAGTAGGTGATTAAAGGTGGTTACAAGTAAGATGATGCGAGAAAGAACAATTTAAATACAGGTGTAAATTTTTATTGCAAGAGTGAAGAAAACGGAGCAGCCGGGTACATTGCAGTGACTAATGTGGGTCAGAACGGGGGGAGTGTAATGTGAACGGGTGTGATGTGACATCTGTGTGATGTGTGAGACATGTGTGTAATGTAACATGTCTGAAGTTTGAAACTAGTGGCCACAATAAAGCAGATCTATATTGTATGTTCTTATCTTTAACAGCAGTAATGTCTAAAATTTTTAGTGATTTGTGTATGGGGTTAAAATCAGTTCTACTCCTTAATGGAATGTTTCTTATCTTTGCGCACGCGCTGTCATCTGTAACTACACCAAGCTGGATCTGTCTGTAAAAAGATATAAGTTACACTGCATATTTATGTGTTATGATGCGATAAGATTTAATGTTGGAATGTTTTGATGTTGATTCAAGTAAATTAAACTACAGATATTGTGAGACACGGGGTCTTGAAAATGTATGTGCCCCCACTGTTCCCTATTTTTATATACAGTTTATTTGTTTGCAGTAATTAATATTACCAGATATATTATTTTCTGTGTTATTGAATAACTAATTACAATTGTTTTGTTTTTGTTTTCACACATGAGGCACATGCTATGGTGCTGCCTAAATGTTATTTTTGAAAATGTGAGATGTTTTACAGGTAAATGGTTGCAAGTCATTTTAAAGATAAAATTTATTTTTGTCAGGAGAAAGTCATTTTTTTTTGTTCCAGGCTGTTGTGTATTACAGGGGGTTAAACTAGTGCCCCCCAGATAGAGTCCCCAACCTTATTATGTTGACATGTAGTTTTGAACCCTGCTACATTACTTTCGCAGAGTCCAAATAGGAGGGAATGGTGAAGGGACTGATCAGGTAGTTTTGTTTTGTGTTTTATTTTGTTTTGAATTAATGAATTTGGTTCTAGGAGGTCTACAAAATGTGTATGAGACCCCAATGAGTAACCCAGATTAAATGTGTATGACAGTAACCTACATTTTGAGGTATTTCTGTGTAGATGGTTCCAGATCCTTCCAGAACGGTGAATATGGCACTGGGTATGCTGTGCTGTAGGCTCCACCCAATATGAGGTATTGTGTAAATTTACACAGGAGGCGAGGTGACGTCACCCACAGATGAGTCTTTACAGATTTAGATGGGGGAGAAGGCAAAACAAAAAAATTGTCTGAATATTGTTTATTTTATGCCAGATTTCAGTAACATATTTTGTTTGTTTTTGTATTAATCAGGTATTTATAGGACTTGGTGGGGTGGGATGGGGTGGGATTTACAAGTGTCCTGGATCATCAGATGAATGTGGAACAATAAAACTCCACCCTTTTGAAATGTTCTATCTATATGTGACATGGGTTTCCAATGTAAATTTGTAATGTAGAGATACTTGATCATATACAGTATGTACAAGACAGGATACGGAGCACAAGGTAAATTATCTGGAAACCACTCTCACCTTCTTGTTCATCTCAAGGAGCAGAGCTGGAGGTGCTCGCTGAGGCTTGTAGCCTGGCAGGAGGTAAGATGGCCGATATTTACACTGACTCTAGGTACACTTTTGGCATCGCCCACAATTATGGGCCCATTGGTAGTAGGAACTTTATTGGATCATCGGGTAAGCCAATTGAGAGAGCAAGAGAAGACAGACCTGACAACAAGAGTATGTGCAGCCAGGTGTCAGTAAATTGGCTTGTCCCTGGATACAATAATGCCACCGCTAGGTTTGTAGCAGCCGGCATGATGTGCGCATGGATTGACATAGGTAAAACAGCAAAGGTACCTGTGAAAAGTGCAGCCCGGCCAGATTACCCGCCCCAGCGACTGCAGAACATACAACTACCCGAGGTAGAAGTGTATGACAATGTGCTCGTGTGTGTAGACCTGTTCTCAGGGGGGTCTGAAGCCCGGCCAGTATCTTCCCCACTGCAGAACATACAACTACCCGAGGTAGAAGTGTATGACAATGTGCTTGTATGTGTAGACCTGTTCTCAGGGTGGTGTGAAGCCCGGCCGGTATCTTCCGCACTGCAGACGTTGTGTGTAAGTGACAGGGGTACACGGTTATCCCAAGTATTGAACTGATGTTTGTACAATGATAAGATGTCAGCAGTTCTCCAGATGTTGTCCCAAAGTTAGTTTGTTTAATAACTGTATTTAAGAAGTGTTGTGGGAATATTAAATACTGAGGTTAAGTTTTATGTAAAGTTCTGGATCAGCCTTAGCATTGGACTATTGGAGGCGTCAGATAAAGGTACAGAAGCGGAATATTCCCATTTGAAAACATTTTTATTTATTTATTTTTTGTTGTTGTTATTGTGAAAGGAAAATTTTGTGCAGTGTGTGTGTGTATATATATATATATATATATATATATATAAGATAAATGAGTTTGCATGTATCACTTCTAGTTATTGCTCAATGTGAACGTTTGATGTAAAGATGTTATTTGTTAATGTGTTTTTTTCAAATTATTTATTTGATTAAGATCAATTAATGATTATACAATGAAAAAGCTTGTTCTCCACAGGAAGGGTCCAACTGGGAGCGGAAGGCGTGAGAACCAGATTCTAACAGAATGTGGACGGATAAGGGAAGGTGAACCGGTAGCACCCAAGGCACTCTTGATAGCACTTGTATTGATGGCGTGACCTCACATATGCCCCAAGACTGCAAGAATCGATTTGGTAAGATCTAATTGGTATGTCCCAGGCTTTACAGCTGTTGCTGCTAAATTCTGTTAGAGCTGTATGATTTGCCTACAGAACAGTCCTGGCAGCCCGATGCCAACCTTATCATACCCGCCTCCCACAAAGAGAACCGAGCTTGAGAGGCCTTCCCATGCAATACAAATTAGAGTAAGAAAAATTGGTTTGCGACATTTGTCAGATAAACATGTTGAATCTGTGTATATTTTTGTGAGTTGGAGATGTTCCAGGCAATCAGCTCAGATCAAGGTACAAATCCTGCTGGAAAGTGTGACACCAAGTGCAAATTAAATGTACCCAGTAATCACACATCTTCTAGGTGCCATGTCCATTGGAACAGAGAAGTTTTTCTTATATAAAGGTGTTTCTTTGATTTAGTTTAAGGGCCTGACATTGTTATTGCATGTACTTAGAACAACTTTTATATTACGTAGATGTTATCACCAGATTAGCATTTATTTTAACAATTGACAAGGGTTGGGAGTCCCCGGCAAGTGCCAGTAAATATGAACTAAAAGACTTTTAATACGATGAACTCCATCACTGAGGTGCGGCAGGCGCAGCCGGAGCCAATACAACGCGTTTGTCATGAACTGACGGCAGTGTCACAATTCCAAGCAGCCGCCCAGACAAGTAACTTACCGGAGGAAGAGGACAGATGCAGAGGGTTTATGGTAGTCACAATAAAACTCCACTAATCCGTCTACGTGGGATCTCACCCCAGGCTCACAGCATGAGGTGCTATGTACAGCCCGGTGACGTATACTAAAAGAGACGGTGTCTGAAAGATGAGAAGGACCAAACCAAGTCCTGATGACATCAGCAAAGTTCAAAGTAAAGACCAAAGACCTGAGTGAATCCGTCAGCAGTATCAATTGTTTTAATCAGAAGACAGGAGAAGAAGAGGACGATGATGTACAGGACCTTGTCAATACACTGGTGGGACCCCATACCCAAACCGGACATTGGTGATGGCATCATATTAGTTGTGGCCCTATTGATATATTGTTTGAGTTTTATAATCATAATATATCATTTCTGTAATTTAATATGAGAAAAACGGGGGTTTGTGAAGTATGGTTTATTTGCTTATATTCTCTGTATGAAATTACATTGTGAATTATCAAGCAGGATGCCGAATTACTAAGATATATATTATGTGAAAGTGATTATAATAATGTTTAAATGATTTAGTTTCGTGCAGCAGCCATCTTGTCTGGAATTCCCATCTTGGTTCTTTTGTAGTGAATAGGAAAGTCATTGTTCCTTTAATGCAAGTAATGTTGATTTTGTATGTTTATTTTTGACCTTGGCTCCCATACGAAGTTTGCAGAGAAGGAACAGGGAGTGAGAAGGGAGGGTGAAAAAGTATGCGTGTGGGAAGGTCTCCCCCATCTCCACGGGAACATTCTGCCCAAGAGAGATAAGGCCACCTGCAAACCTAATGTGTGAAGAATTATAATGATGTATCTGGGATGTATTTTATTGTCTGCTTTGTACTGAATAACAAATATTGTCACATTGTCTCTGATTGGTTAACCTCAAGCCTACACCCCTTCTGAATGATATTATTATAGTTTGAGTTTGGAAATAAACCTTCAGAGGAGTATTTTGAGCATATCAGCAGCGTCTGTGTGTTTTCTTCTCCTCTCTCGATATATATCGGTGAAATATCCTAATTAGGATACTGAATAATGCGGCCTGGCCTGAGAGTCTGTTTGGACTCGTATTAATTTCAGTCTAATATATTTTGAGTCATTGATTTCCACGACACTACGTAAAATTATGGTGCTATACCAACATCCGACAGCAAAAGTAAGGGCTACTGGGCATCTGTCCGATACATTTAACATCAAAAATGGCACACGACAAGGGTGCCCCTTGTCTCCATTGCTTCATACACTAGTAATAGAACATTTGGCAGTAGCATTGAGAAGCAACCCTGATATACAGGGTGTAACAATAGGTCAACTTCATTATAAAATGGCATTCTATGCAGATGATTTACTACTATATGTCACAAATCCAAAAATGGATTTTCCTTCTATATTGAGAGAGATGGATAGATTTGGGCAATTTAGCAACTTTAAGGTATATCTCTCCAAAACTGAAGCCTTAAATATTTCCTATACATCTTATTTAGTACACGATCTGGCAACCACCTTTCCTTTTAAATGGAAACGGACAAGCATTAGGTATCCTGGTGTTCAAATTCCAACTAACCGTGACGATTTATTTCGATTAAACTACACCCCCATCCTAAACGAACCATGAGTGACTTAGATAATTATAATGTGAACACATTTCATGGTTCGGGAGAATAAATACAATTAAGATGGACGTGTTGCTGAGATTGTTATATTTATTTTAAACGGTACCCATCAGTATCCCCTCAAATTTGTTTTATCAATTAACTAAGGCAATAAGGAAATTCATATGGGGAACAACATACCCACGTATACGATATAATATAATATAGTATACCGACTTAAAACATAGGGAGGGTTTGGATTACTTGACATTCGAAAATATCATCAAGCTGCACTACTTATGCAATTAATGGATTGGTTTAAATCCCTAAATAAAAAACAGGGGGTGAGAGTGGAACAAAACCTAATCCCTTGGGTCTTGACATCCATCCCGTGGTTGGAGAAAACACATATTCAAAATCGCCAAAAAATTTCCACTACTTACCAACGATTTTCTTTATATGTGGGAACAAACCACGGCTCACACGATACTATCTAATGAACTGGGTCCCTTAACGCTATTCGACAACCCAGACTTTCCACTAGCAGTAGGGGTAGAATCTTTTTTAATCTGGGATAAAACAAATCGTACAAGATTGGGTGAAATAATAAATTGAACAAATTCTTTACCTACTTATTTGGAGCTCGATAACTTTTTCCCGGACGGGCAGATATCATGGTTGGCATACTTCCAATTAAGGCATTTTATAGGATCCCTGGGAGAGCCTCAAATGTTGAAGGAGTAATGTACTCCTTTTAAAACTATGATGCTAGAATATAGTATTCACTTTAAACCGGTGTCATTTATTTATGGTCTCTTACAAGATTGCACGAATAAGGCACCCGCTCCGTTTATGGGCTTATAGGAAAAAGACTTAGGAATAAAACTTTTCAAAGTGGCATAAAGCCTTTACAATTACACATAAGCTACCTTTGGCATGTCATGCACAGGAAAAAAAAGTTATAAGATCATTACTAGGTGGTATCGATGTCCCAATCTGTTACATAAGTTCTCCTCTTCCGTGTCAGAAATGTGTTGGCGATGTGGCAATGCGGTTGGATCCATGATACATATCTGGTGGGAATGTCCTATTATATATAGAGTTTGGGAGAGGATATTCTCATTGTTTAACAAGCTGACAAATAATCATATTAATGCCTAACCCCAAATAAGCCTATTATCAGTAATACCAGGATCTCTTTCATCAGTTAAGAAAGGAATATTGCATCACTTTATAATAGCAGTAAGAATGATTGTTTCTCGCCACTGGAATTCGATAGTGGCTCCATCCTTAAAAGAATGGTTGACAGACGTAAATAATCTAATGTATACTACCGTTCAAACGTTTGGGGTCACCCAGACAATTTTGTGTTTTCCATGAAAACTCACACTTATATTTATCAAATGAGTTGCAAAATGACTAGAAAATATAGTCAAGACATTGACAAGGTTAGAAATAATGATTTTTATTTGAAATAATAATTTTCTCCTTCAAACTTTGCTTTCGTCAAAGAATGCTCCATTTGCAGCAATTACAGCATTGCAGACCTTTGGCATTCTAGCTGTTAATTTGCTGAGGTAATCGGGAGAAATTTCACCCCATGCTTCCAGAAGGCCCTCCCACAAGTTGGATTGGCTTGATGGGCACTTCTTGCGTACCATACGGTCAAGCTGCTCCCACAACAGCTCTATGGGGTTGAGATATGGTGACTGCGCTGGCCACTCCATTACAGATAGAATACCAGCTGCCTGCTTCTTCCCTAAATAGTTCTTGCATAATTTGAAGGTGTGCTTTGGGTCATTGTCCTGTTGTAGTATTAAATTGGCTCCAATCAAGCGCTGTCCACAGGGTATGGCATGGCGTTGCAAAATGGAGTGATAGCCTTCCTTATTCAAAATCCTTTTTACCTTGTACAAATCTCCCACTTTACCAGCACCAAAGCAACCCCAGACCATCACATTACCTCCACCATGCTTGACAGATGGCGTCAGGCACTCTTCCAGCATCTTTTCACTTGTTCTGCGTCTCACAAATGTTCTTCTGTGTGATCCAAACGCCTCAAATTTCGATTCGCCTGTCCGTAACACTTTTTTCCAATCTTCCTCCGTCCAATGTCTGTGTGCTTTTGCCCATATTAATCTTTTCCTTTTATTAGCCAGTCTCAGATATGGCTTTTTTTTTGCCACTCTGCCCTGAAGGCCAGCATCCCGGAGTCGCCTCTTCACTGTAGACGTTGACACTGGCGTTTTGCGGGTACTATTTAATGAAGCTGCCAGTTGAGGACCTGTGAGGCGTCTATTTCTCAAACTAGAGACTCTAATGTACTTGTCTTGTTGCTCAGTTGTGCAGCGGGGCCTCCCACTTCTCTTTCTACTCTGGTTAGAGCCTGTGTGTGCTGTCCTCTGATGGGAGTAGTACACACCGTTGTAGGAAATCTTCAGTTTCTTGGCATTTTCTCGCATGGAATAGCCTTCATTTCTAAGAACAAGAATAGACTGTCGAGTTTCACATGAAAGCTCTCTTTTTCTAGCCATTTTGAGAGTTTAATCGAACCCACAAATGTAATGCTCCAGATTCTCAACTAGCTCAAAGGAAGGTCAGTTTTATAGCTCCTCTAAACAGCAAAACTGTTTACAGCGGTGCTAACATAATTGCACAAGGGTTTTCAAGTGTTTTCTAATCATCCATTAGCCTTCTAACACAGTTAGCAAACACAATGTACCATTAGAACACTGGAGTGATGGTTGCTGGAAATGGGCCTCTATACACCTATGTAGATATTGAATTAAAAACCAGACGTTTGCAGCTAGAATAGTCATTTAGCACATTAACAATGTATAGAGTGTATTTCTGATTAATTTAATGTTATCTTCATTGAAAAAAACTGTGCTTTTCTTTCAAAAATAAGGAAATTTCTAAGTGACCCTAAACTTTTCAACGGTAGTGTATATGGAGAACCTGGTGGCGAGAGACAATAACAGAATTGTAGAGTTTACTCGGAGTTGGAGTATTTGGATGCAATTTAGAGAGAGCATGGAACTGGCAGAATGGATACAAACATTATAATTTATTCTATCCCCTTTTTTCTATCTTCCTCCTTTTTTTTCCCCCTCTTTTCTTGGGACAATGTCCCCCTGATCAGTGAATTTAAAGAGGCTCTGTCACCAGATTTTGCAACCCCTATCTGCTATTGCAGCAGATAGGCGCTGCAATGTAGATTACAGTAACGTTTTTATTTTAAAAAAACGAGCATTTTTGGCCAAGTTATGACCATTTTTGTATTTATGCAAATGAGGCTTGCAAAAGTCCAAGTGGGCATGTTTAAAGTAAAAGTTCAAGTGGGCGTGTATTATGTGCGTACATCGGGGCGTTTTTACTACTTTTACTAGCTGGGCGTTCTGACGAGAAGTATCATCCACTTTTTTTCAGAACGCCCAGCTTCTGGCAGTGCAGACACAGCCGTGTTCTCGAGAGATCACGCTGTGACATCACTCACTTCCTGCCCCAGGTCCTGCATCGTGTCGGCCACATCGGCACCAGAGGCTACAGTTGATTCTGCAGCAGCATCAGCGTTTGCAGGTAAGTAGCTACATCGACTTACCTGCAAACGCCGATGCTGCTGCACAATCAACTGTAGCCTCTGGTGCCGATGTGTCCTCGCTCATCCAACACGATGCAGGACCTGTGAGTGACGTCACAGCGTGATTTCTCGAGAACACGGCTGTGTCTGCACTGCCAGAAGCTGGGCGTTCTGAAGAGAAGTGGATGATACTTCTCGTCAGAATGCCCAGCTAGTAAAAGTAGTAAAAACGCCCCGATGTACGCACATAATACACGCCCACTTGGACTTTTACTTTAAACACGCCCACTTGGACTTTTGCAAGCCTCATTTGCATAAATACAAAAATGGTCATAACTTGGCAAAAAATGCTCGTTTTTTAAAAATAAAAACGTTACTGTAATCTACATTGCAGCGCCGATCTGCTGCAATAGCACATAGGGGTTGCAAAATCTGGTGACAGAGCCTCTTTAACTGATCTATATTGATCTTATTTATGTATCATGTTAATTGATGCATATCTTAAACTTGTTGTCTTTCTTCCCTCTTTGTTCTGTTATAAAAGAATACAAATATTTAAAGCACAAAAAAAAGAAAAGTGCTGACATCTCGGCCTAGGCACGTAGCGATCTGCCGGAGTGATGAATTAATATATCTCAGTTCGAGGATTCTGTCCCTCTCAGTTTGCGACAAGTGGCGATAACTGGCACATCGACGAACAGGAGGCATCGCTCAATCATCTCACACCATTTGATCCAATTTTTGAAGTACCATGTGGCTAAAAAACTTTGCTTTCAATCTGGATTTCATGCCCCTCCCACATGCCACAGATTGGAGCTAGGTACTTGAAAGTTTGATCATTTGCAGATCTTAGACCTGCTACTTCCTCGATTCGAATAACCTTACAGCTTACCCTTCTTGGTGTTGCAATTTCAATGTTGAGGAGTGTATATGACAGATCTGCTGTAACCCCTTATCAATGCAGCCATCTTTTTAAATCTCATATGTGTCGCTTTATGTGGTAATAATTTTGGAATGCTTTTACCTATCCAAGCGATTATGAGACTGTTTGCTCGTGACATATTTTACTTTATGTCAGAGGTAAAATTTGGTCAATACATTTCATTGCTTATTTATGAAAAACACCAAAATTTTGGGAAATTAAAATGTATCTGCTTGCAAGACAGATTGTTATACCACACAAAATAGTTACTAATTAACATTTCACATATGTCTACGTTATGTTGGCACTGTTTTTTGAACATCCTTTTATTTTTCTAGAAAGTTACAAAGCTTATATGTTTAGCAGAAATTCCCCACATTTTGAAGAAAATTTCAAAAGCCTATTTATTTAGAGACCAGTTCAATTGTAAAGTTACTTTGTGGGCCCCATACATTAGAAACCCTGATAAATTTCCCCATTTTATAAACTGCACCCCTCAAAGTATTCAAAAACAGCATTTAGAAAGTTTCCAAACCTTTACAAATTTAGACATTTAATTTTTTTTGCAGAAATTCCATTTTGATTAAAAAAAAATCTGTAAAAAAGAAGGTTTTACCAGAGAAACACAACTCAAGATTTATTGCCCAGATTCTGCCGTTTTTAGAAATATCCCACATGTGGTCCTAGTGTGCTAATGGACTGAAGCACAGGCCTCAGAAGCAAAGGAGCACCTAAAGGATTTTGGGTCCTTATTATTAGATTATATTTTAGGCACCATATCAGGTTTGAAAAGGTCTTGTTATGCCAAAACAAAGGAAACGCCCAAAAAAACTTATATTGAAAACTATACCCACAAGCAATTCTTCTAGGGGTGTAGTTAGCATTTTGACCCCACAGGTGTTGCATAGATTTTATTAGAATTTGGCCGTGAAAATGAAATATATAATTTTGGCTAAATAAATAATTTCCATGGGGAATAAAAGAGAAAAAGAACTGCAACATTTGTAAAGCAACTTCTCCAGAGTACGGAAATACCTGATATGTGGTCACAAACTGCTGTTTGGGCACATGGAAGGGCTCAGAAGGAAAAAAGTGCAATTTAGCTTTTGGGGCGCAGATTTTGCTGGATTGGTTTTTGGGCGCCATGTCACATTTGCAAAGCCCCTGAGGTTCCAGTAAAGTGGAAACCCCAAAGAAGTGACTCCATTTGGAAAACTACACCCCATAAGGAATTCACCTAAAGGTATAGTGAGCATTTTGAACCATTTTGTTTTTTTCTAAATTTGTTACAATGGAGCCATCAAAATTCGAAATAATTTTTTTTCCAATAATATGTAGTTTAAGCTAACAATTTTTCATTTTCCCAAGAAATAAAGTAGAAAAAAACATGTAAAAAAAGTTTTAAAACAAAATAAAAATTTCAAGTAATAAAATAACACACAATCGCACTTTGCACTTATCAAGTCTTTTATTATTGAAAAAAATAAATAAACCATACATATTTGGTATCACCGCGACCACAACGGCCTAAACTATAAAAATATTATGTTATTTAATCCACCCGGTGAACTGTGTAAAAAAAAACGTTAAAAGCTATACCAGAATTTCTGTTTTTTGGTCACTTTACCCTACAAATATTGGAATAAAAAGTGATCAAAAAGTCGCATGTATCAAAAGATGGTACCTATATAAACTATAGCTTGTCTCGCAAAAAACAAGCTTTAATACAGCTCCGTCGACTAAAAAATTAAAATTTTATGGTTCTCACAACTTGGCGATAGAAAAAATACATTCTTTTTACAAAAGTAATTTTATTGTGCAAAAAGTTGTAAAACATAAAAAAGTACTATAAACTAGGTATCGCCCGAATCGGACTGACCCGCAGAATAAAGTTAACATGTAGTTTATAACACATTGTGAACGCTGTATAAAAAAAACTAAATAAACTATGCCAGAATTGCAGTTTTTTGGTCACCTTGCCTCCCAAAAAATAGGATAAAAAGTGATCAAAAAGTCGCATGTACCCCAAAATGGTACCAATAAAAATTATAGCTCGTCCCGCAACAAAACAGTGATCATACCACTACGTCTATGAAAAAATAAAATTAGTTAAGGCTCCAATAAGCCCGGAAAGAAAAAATTAGCAGTTGTGCAGGCCCGAGGGGAACATTTCTTCTGTTTCAAGAGGCGAATTATCAATGCCCTAAAATTTGGGAACCAGAAAAGGGAGGGGCCAAACATATCTGCTGGAAGCGAGGGCGCCCGTATTATACCAGGACAATACTTCCCAGCAAAATTCCCCAAACTGCAAAGGTGCAGAGTGTGGACCAAAAGAGAGATAAGGAAGGACATTTATCAGTGCGACACTAGCCTGTGCAGAAAGAATTGTGTCACCGCGTAACACACATCTATGGATTATTTTACTGGTTTTTTTTAACCCAATTATCATACCACCTGACTATGCCCATGATATACTCTGCCCAGATTACATATGCCCTCACATTATAAACACCAGCAATACTCAAACAAATCTACTACCAAGCAAATCCATGCTCCAAAAGCCAAATGGTGCTTCCTCCCCTCTGAACACCACAGGGTGCCCAAACAGCAGTTTACTTCCACATATATGGCATCACCATACCCAGGAGAACCCTTTTAATAATTTTTTGGGGGTGTGTCTCCAGTGGCACAAGCTGGGCACAACATATTTGGCACTGAAATGGCATATCTAGGGAAAAATTTACATTTTTACTTTGCACCATCCATAGCGCAATCATTTATGGAAAAGTCCTGTAGGGTGAAAATGCTCACTACACCTGTAATGACGGGGGGGGTAGGGAAACGGACAAGTGAGCCCTAGTCTACCCGCCACTCTGTCCCTGCCTACTTGTACGACCCGCCCTAGGCGACGGGGTACAACTGGGCGGCGGTCCCTGCGCTCAGTAAGTGCACGACAAACATACAAGGGAATACAAGCAAGGGAAAGGGGCAGTTGCCCACGGCAACACCGTGAGCAACCAGAGTGGTGAACGAGCCGAGTCAAGCCAGGAGTGTGCGAGGTACCAAACGAAGAGCAGAAGAGTAGTCAGTAAGCCAGGGTCTGTATGGAGCAGGATCAAAATAGAAGGAGCTGTAGCTGGGCCAGGAAACCACACGAAAAGAATCACAAGCACCGAGGGACAGGAAGGGCAGGCTTAAATAGACCGAGGGCGGGAGCTAGCTGAGTCTGGCCAGGTTGCGATAGGCTCTCCCACTCCTAAGCCTGCCAGCCTGAGTGGTGGAAGCTGGAGTCAGTCTCAGGGATGTAGATTCAGGTGCTGACTGATTAATTATGGGAGTTAACCCCGAAGCTGTGCCTGGCAGATCCTTTGCAACACCCCTTAATAAATGCTTTGAGGGGTGCAGTTTTGAAAATGGGGTCACTTCTCAGGGGTTTCTTTTATTATTTCGCATCAGAGCCTCTGCGATTGTGAACCAATATTTTGTAAATCACCAAATTAGGCCTCAATTTTACATGCTACTCTTTCACTCCTGAGCCCTGTCAAATGTCCAGGCAAAAGATTAGGGCCACATGTAGGGTGTTACTAAACCGGGAAACACAGCATAATAATTAGAGAGCTGTCTTGTTATGGTGGCACAAGCTGGGCACCACATATTGGCATATCTATGGAAAAAATCCCATTTTCACTCTGCAACATCAAGTGCACACTAATTTCTGCAAAACACCTGCGGGGTTAACATGCTCACTACACCCCTAGGTGAATACCTTGAGGGGTGTCGTTTCCAAAATGTGGTCACTTCTGGGGGGATCCACTGTTTTGGTCCCACAGGGGCTTTGCAAATGCTACATAGCGACCAGAAACCAATCCAGCAAAATCTGCACTCCAAAAGCCAAATGCTGCTCCTTCCATTCTGAGCTTTGCCGTGTGCCCAAACAGCAGTTCATGACCACATATGGGGTTTTGCCGTACTCTGGAGAAATTGCTTTACAAATGTTGGAATTCTTTTTTTCCTTCAGTGGCTTATTAAAAATCACAACATATTGTGCATTAAAAGGTAGATTTTCATACGTCTTGTTGAAGAATTGTTTATTTTCACTGCACTAATCCACTAATTTCTGCATTAAAACCTTCGCGGTCACCACGACTTACCCATGTAATTGCCTGCAGGGGGTGTATATATGGAGCGGGCTCATGCGCTGGTTTCCGCTGTTATATTCCTCAGGTGCTTTGCTGTGACATGGCCTACACTGACATTCCAGACTAATTTGACTGCAACAGAAATCGCGCTGTTCCCTTCTAGGCTGCCGTGTAAAATGACATTATACTGACAATACATTAGTATTAGTGTATTGTACCATTGCTTTACCTAATTGCAGTGCTCGTTACAGTCCCCTAAAGGGACTTTTGGGAGGTTTCCACTGTTTTGGTACCTCAGGGGCTTGGCAAATGCGACATGACACCCGAAAACCATTCCAGCTAAATTTGAGCTACAAAAGCCAAATATTGTTCCTTCCTTCTGAGTCTTGCCATGGGTCCAAACAGCAGTTTATTACCACATATGGCGTATTGCTGTAATCAGGACAAATTGCTTTACAAATTTTGGGGTGATTTTTCTCCGTTATTCATTGTGGAAAAATTAAACATTTCTAGGTTTTTTCAGAAAAAAGTAGATTTTCATTTTCATGGCCTAATTCCACTAAATTCAGCAAAAAAACTGTGGGGTCAAAATGCTAACTATACCCCTAGAAAAATTCCTTGAGGGGCGTAGTCTACAAAATGGGGTCACTTTTGGAGGGTTTCCCCTGTTTTGGTCCCTCCAGGGCGTTGCAAACGCGACATGGCACTGAAAACC